>NC_058134.1:107899790-108028723 GCF_016433145.1 Gracilinanus agilis
AAAACAATATGGTACTGGCTAAGAGACAGAGAGGAGGATCAGTGGAATAGACTTGGGGTAAATGACATCAGCAAGACAGTGTATGATAAACACAAAGAGCCCAACTTTTGGGACATGAATCCACTATTTGACAAAAACTGCTGGGATATTTGGAAAACAATATGGGAGGGGGCAGCTGGGTAGTTCAGTGGATTGAGAGCCAGGCCTAGAGACAGGAGGTCCTAGGTTCAAATCCGGCCTCAGATACTTCCCAGCTGTGTGACCCTGGGCAAGTCACTTGACCCCCATTGCCTGCCCTTACCAATCTTCCACCTATAAGTCAATACACAGAAGTTAAGGGTTTAAAATTTAAAAACAAACAAACAAACAAACAAACAAAAAACAATATGGGAGAGATTAGGTCTAGATCAACATCTCACACCCTACACCAAGATAAATTCAGAATGGGTGAACGACTTGAATATAAAGAGGGAAACTATAAATAAGTTAAGTGAACACAGAATAGTATACTTGTCAGATCCTGGGAAAGGAAAGACTTTAAAACCAAGCAAGAGTTAGAGAAAATTACAAAATGTAAATTAAATTGATTATATTAAACTAAAAAGCTTTTGTACAAACAAAAATAATGTAGTCAAAATCCGAAGGGAAACAACAAATTGGGAAAAAATCTTTTTAACAAAAAACTCTGACAGAGGTCTAATTACTCAAATATACAAGGAGTTAAATCAATTGTATAAAAAATCAAGCCACTCCCCAATTGATAAATGGGCAAGAGACAAGAATAGGCAATTTTCAGGTAAAGAAATCAAAAGTATCAATAAGCACATGAGAAAGTGTTCTAAATCTCTAATAATTAGAGAAATGCAAATCAAAACAACTCTGAGGTACCACCTCACACCTAGCAGATTGGCTAAAATGAAAGAAGGGGAGAGTAATGAATGTTGGAGGGGATGTGGCAAAATTGGGACATTAATGCATTGCTGGTGGAGTTGTGAACTGATCTAGCCATTCTGGCTGGCAATTTGGAATCACGCTCAAAGGGCTATAAAAGAATGCCTGCCCTTTGATCCAGTCATACCATTGCTGGGTTTGTACCCCAAAGAGATCATAGATAAACAGACTTGTACGAAAATATTCATAGCTGCGCTTTTTGTGGTGGCAACAAATTGGAAAAGGAGGGTATGTCCTTCAATTGGGGAATGGCTAAACAAACTGTGGTATATGCGGGTGATGGAATACTATTGTGCTAAAAGGAATAATAAACTGGAGGAGTTCCAGGCGAACTGGAGAGACCTCCGGGAACAGATGCAGAGCGAAAGGAGCAGAGCCAGAAGAACTCTATACACAGAGACTGATATACTGTGGTAAAATTGAATGTAATGGACCTCTGTACCAGCAGCAATACAATGACCCAGGACAATTCTGAGGGATTTATGGTAAAGACGCTACCCACATTCAGAGGAAGGACTGCAGGAGAGGAAACATATAAGAAAAACAACTGCTTGAACGCATGGGTCGGGGTGGACATGATTGAGGGTGTAGACTCGAAACTACCACACCAATGCAACTACCAACAATTTGGAAATTGGTCTTGTTCAAGGACACATGACAAAACTAGTGGAAACGCACATCGGCCAAGGGTGGGAGGGGTGCGGGGGGGGGGGTTGAAGGGGAAAAGTGGAGCATGAATCATGTAACCATGTTAAAAATGAATATTAATAAATGTTAAAAAAAAAAAGATGTACTGCTGATTCCTCTGCACACTATTTGGTCTATCATGCCATAGAATCCTCTTCATCCTGGAAGCTCACCTCCACCCCTGGACTAATTCTCACATTGGAAGTACCCTCTCTTCAGAGGCTTCATCTTCTGATTGTCTGGTTCCTCCCAGAACCTCTGAGTTAAGGAGGAGGCCCAGGACAATGATATCTTCATTCCTCACCAAGATGCCAGCTGAAGCATTTCCAGAGGACTTTCTCTATTATGCCTTCTATCCCTTTCCCCCTCCCCCTTTTATGTGCTATCTTCCCCTATTAGAACGTAAGCTCCTTGAGGGCAAGGACCATCTTTTTTCCCCCTTCTTGTACTTGTATTGCCAGTGCTTAGCAAAATACCTGGCATGTAATAAAACCTTAATAGAGGCTTGTTGACAATTGACTGTGAATTGGTCCAGCTCTTATAGAAAGCAATTTTGAACTATGCCCCAAAAGTTAATAAATTATTCATATCCTTCAATTTAGCTGTATCACTTCTAGACCTATACCCAAAGAGATCAAAGAAAAAAGAAACTAAAGGGGTGGCCACTATAGTAAATTACAAAATAAATTATGGAATATAAATATTTGTTGGAAGCCATTGAGAGAAACAGGGTCTCTAATTGAATTTTTATCTGGACCCCATCAAAGCTAATATAGCTGACAGGGTCATATATTGACTTGTTTCACCTGAAAGGATCGGGTCAGATGATGGATGACCTATCTGAGATAAAAAGCTGGACCCCTCCCGATGGTTCCTTTTATTATTGAAAACATTAATTTAGTTTTTAGAATAGCCTCAAGTTTTATAGAAAGCTTCTAAGTACCAGATAGTAAACCAGTAATTAAGGAGTTAACAATTTTTCCTAAGAGAAAAGAGCAGAAATCAGTAGAAACTGGCCTGGTCCTGTATGTATTCCTAGACAGCCAAGGTCAAAGCAGGCAGTTAGACACACTTCACATTCAGCCAGGTGCTTTCCATCCCATAATGTTAAAGACTCATTCATTAAAGATATCTTTGGCAGTATGGAAGCTTTTCCTGGAAATAACTTTTAGATAAAATGAGGCTCATTTTTAACCTTAGAAAGTTTCTCATTCAGGTATAATCTTCATGGGAGAAATTTTGGTCTGCATGACTTTACCCACAGTTCACTCTTTTGGTCCATTACCAGAAGAGCAAATAGAAATGTAAGTGGGATGCTAATGATATGTTAAATACCCTGGAGCAACATTAGGTCAAGTTTTGCTCTTTTCTGCTCAGATGCTAAGAAAGGCAGTGAGTGTGAGAACTGAGCATTGTTTAGACCTAGTCCTGTGTGACTGGAGAAGTGAATCACTTGTATTCGTTGTCCAGAAACCCCCAACCAAGAACCTAAGTTATGTCCAAAGATCGATGTGAGGAATTTTCTCATAATTATGAATCTAAGCAACACATATGTCTTATCTGAAAAGTAGTCCCATATTAATCAACTAGTTATGGTTTCCATGTTCTTTTGATTATTTACAGCTACTTGGCAGGGTTTATGAGGTATTTCAGCCCAAGTCAAGCTTTCTTTCTTTTTCTAGCTGCCCACTGGAAAAAAAGAGGTGAATTAAGCAGGTCCCTCTCTCCATAGAGCCCTGAACTTTAGCCCTAAATGCAGATCATGGCAATACCTTGATTTACTTCCTGAACACCATGCCTGTGTCTACAACAACATGAAACAATCATAAAGAGGAGTCTGATAGTAAAAAAAAAAAAAAATTTTTTTAAAGGCTGGGAATATAGTAAGATTCAAGTTATACAACCATATTGGAAAAGAAAATGAATTAATGAAATACAGTTCCAGAATATAGAGCTGAAAATGCCAAGGAAATGCTTGAAAGCAGAAGCAAGAGCACAAATTGATTTTTTTTCCTATAATTGATCCAATTCTCTATTTCTCTTCATTTCTTCATTTCTCTATTTCTTTCAGACTAGAAAAAGAAAGTGCATTTATTAACTGCTGTGATTTGGGAGAATATGATCTTTTCTACCCAAGAGCATAAAAATATAGCCATGGTCTGCAGAGTTAATTAAATTAATGTACTCTGCATTACCATGGGAGAAACATCTATGATTTCTATTCATTTTGTTCCTTTTCTGTATTTTATTCAAAATCACACAAGAAAATTAGGCTTAGGGTATGGAAAAATATCTTATCTTGAAACTTTTTTTTCTTTGTAATTGACAGCTATGCAAAGAAATCAAGGATAATTTTGCCATGACCAAATCTTCCTTCCCAGATTACATTTGTTGGCCTCACAAAGGGCATACCATCTTCCATAGATCTCTGGAACTGTTGTTTCAACTTGGAATTCCCCATAATCAAGATACCAGGGTAAAGGAGGGGTAAGCATTCATGAATATCTCAAAGATCAGTGCCTTGGTGAGATTATGTGATGGTTAGTTAATAATAATTGAAGGAGGGGGCAGCTGGGTAACTCAGTGGATTGAGAGCCAGGCCTAGAGATGGGAGGTGCTAGGTTCAAATCTGGCCTCAGACCCTTCCCAGCTGTGTGACCCTGGGCAAGTCACTTGACCTCCATTGCCCACCTTTATCACTCTTCCACCAGGGAACCAATACACAGAAGTTAAGGGTTTAAAAAATAATAATAATTGAAGGAAATTATTCAAGTTATATAATTTATTAGAAAGATAAGCATAATGAATAGGTCAATGGACTTCATAGTCAGTCACTCACTGCAATTAATAGGAAGAAATTTAGAAATGATGGAAAAAAGAAAATCAATAAAATAAAGGAGAAAGGAGATGAAAGACTTTTGGTAGCAATAAGAGCTTCTTTCCAGGCATCCCTCCTACCCTTTCCATGGGGCCACTCTTCAAAGAATTAATCAGTATGCCAAAGGAAAAAAGAAATACAAACAAAGGGATTAAGTTGAGCCCCAAAATGAAAGAATAATGCTAGCCTATAGAGAAGAATTTGCTGTTGTCCAGTTGTTTTCAGTCATGTCTGACTCGTCAGGGTCCCATATGAAGTTTTCTTGGCAAAGATACTGGAGTGGTTTAACATTTCTTTCTCTAACCCATTTACAGGTGAGGAAACTGAGGCAGGATTAGATGACTTGCCAAGAATCACACAGCTAATGTTTAGTATGTGTCAGCTAGAAAGAGTCTTCTAGATTCCAGGCCCACCGTACCATCTAGCTGCCCTGTGGAGAAGAATAAAGTACTAATATACTTTAGAACTTGGAGAAAAGACTGAGCTTATCCAAGCAATGATAATCAGGGTAGTCAGGAGGAACACCAGAAAGAAATATAGTCTGAATCCCATAACTCTCTACTTCTACCCCTTGAAGGCAGGATAGCAAAGTTTGTGAGTTTATGCCAAAGAAGGCACTGATGAAGGTAGTAAACCAAAGACTGGTCTGGTTTATAAAATAGTAGCTAATATTGAGATAGTGTAACCAGAAGCATCCCCAGAGAAATGAGTATACCATGTATACTTAAGTATACCATGATCAACCCACTGGAGGAGAAATCTAATGGCTAGGTACAAAACAATGAGACTATAAGGAGATATTATGAAGCTCTTAAATATATAAACTCCAAATCACAAAGAATACATTCTCCACAATTCCAATGAGAAATTCAGCTGTGGCTATTACTATCAGCAAGTCTTATGGTATAAACAAAATGCCTAGGGAAGTGGGATGAGTGGTAGGTACAAGTTTTTCACTCATTTCCAGAAAGCAAGTCTCCTTAAAGGTTGAAGCTCTGGGAGTAGGAATATGAAACACTTTAAACTAAGATTCCAAGTCCTTTTGGGATGATACCAGTCTATCAAAGTGGAATTTTCCTTTTCCCAAAGTCATGATAAAGTTGCTGGTTTCTCTTGACAAAGAATACAAAACTATGTTTAAGAAATGAGTCCTCCATGATTTGCCTCCATTTGGACACCACGCTGAAATCTGTTATTAGGAAACAAGGCCATCTCTCTCAAGGGGTTAGGGATTCAGTTCTCCAGATCTCATCACATAGACCTAAATTACCCTATCAAAGACAAGTTGAACTCTCCTGAACTGCCAAATGGAAAAGAAATGCATGTTATAAAAATGATGATTTTGCATAAAAAGACCACTAAGTACATAAACATAAAAGCTTGATATTTGCATATATTCAAAGGCACATTACACTTTGTGTAGGGCATAGAGTGAAAGGACAAAGTTTAAAGTGAGCAACTGTTGAGTTCATACTATAGATTCAGCATTGTGTTAGGTGCTAAGGCAAATACAAAAAACATTGGCATGTTCCCTGCTATTACTAGGACCATACAATTAAGAAGGAGAGGGGGCAGCTGGGTGGCTCAGTGGATTGAGAGCCAGGCCTAGAGATGGGAGGTCCTAGGTTCAAATCTGGCCTCAGACATTTCTTAGCTGTGTGTCCCTGGGCAAGTCACTTAACCCCCATTGCCTTACCACTCTTCTTCCTTGGAACCATTACATAATATTGATTCTAAGACAATAAGGTAAGGGTTTATTTATTTAAAAACAAAGGGACAGCTGGGTAGCTCAGTGGAGTGAGAGTCGGGCCTAGAGACAGGAGGTCCTGGGTTCAAACCCGGCCTCAGCCACTTCCCAGCTGTGTGACCCTGGGCAGGTCACTTGACCCCCATAGCCCACCCTTACCAATCTTCCACCTATGAGACAATACACCGAAAGTACAAGGGTTTAAAAAAAAAAAAAGGAGAGACAAGATCCATGAAACCATTTTGGAATAAAACAAGATATATGACACCACACACCAGCCAGCATTAACCTTCATAGACTCAGGTTCATATTGGGAGAATGGAGTCTTCTTGAAAATCATGTGGCATGGCTTGAGCCCTTGTTACCTTCTGAATCAAAGAACATCTAAAAATAGCTCAGAGCTAGATAATCACATTGGAGAGGAGGGACAAGAAGGGAAGTTTACTAGACCTATGGTTGCCATGGAGGAAAGAACTCTGAATGAAGGACTCCATCTACCCTTGGAAATTATGCTACCTTCTCTGCAAACAATATAGTCTTAAAGAGTTCCTAAGCCACCAGATGATTAAATGCCTGGCCCAGGATGACATAGTATATGGCAGAGACTAGACTTGAAATCAGGTCTTTCTGACTCAAAGACCAGCTCTCTAACTGATTGGCCAATCAGTAAGCATTTATTAAGAGCCTACTATGAAGAGAGAAGTTTCATTTGAATGATGAGGTCAGAAACCAGATTGTAAAAAGTTAAGAGTAAGAAGAAAGGAAGTAGAGGCATCTTTTATAGGTCTCCTCAAGAAGTTTAGACCACAGGTGAAAAAAATATATAATGGGAGGAAAGTGATGATGGATGAGTCATTTGAGAGTTTTTTGAGGATTAAGGAGTCATGGGCATGTTTATAGGTAGCAGGGAAGCAGCAGTAGACAGGGAGAGATTGAAGATAAGAGAGGGTGAGGATAATAAAGGGGTAATCTTCTGAAGAAAGAAAAATGAAATGGGATCATATGCATCCAGAGTGGCTTTCTTTGGCAAGGAAAAGGACCATTCATCATGTTAGAGAGGGGTAAAGGTGGGGATAATAGCAGAAGGTATATGGAAGGTGTAAATTACATAGGAAATAAGAAGCTATCCATGAATGGCCTCAGTTTTTTTCAGTGAAATATGAAGCAAGGTTCTCAGTCAGAAAGTGAATCAATTGAGGTGTATATAAAAGGATTATCTTGTTGCAGTGAAAGGTCCATTTGATATTATGTAAATAAATGTTTCAGGATGTAATTCAGTTCCTTCAAGTAGTTCATAAGTAGGAGCAAAGGCAACAAATGGTGGGAGTATTCCAAGGCTGAAGCTTGACAGGAGAAGATTGGTAATGATACAAGAGGGACTTGAGAGAAAAGGACAGCAGAGTTTAACTAATCCCCTCAAAAGGTCAAGATGGGAAAGTAATCCAAGGATTCTCTGTAACAAAAGGTAAGCAGGGAGAGCATGTACAAAAACACAGAAATGGGAAGTGGAATTTTGTCATTGCAGGGCAGAAATTGGGACAGTTTGGCTGAAATATAGAGCAAGATTTGTTGTTGTTCATTGGTTTCAGTCATGTCAGACTCTTTTTGCTCCCTTTTGGAATTTTCTTGGCAAAGATACTGGAGTGGTTTGCCATTTCCTTCTCTAGCTCATTTTACAAATGAGGAAACTTAAGCAAACATGGTTATATAACTTTCCCAGTGTGATAGATGAAAGGGAATGACTGAGGAAACAAAGATTTGAGTTTCTGACTTACCTTCAACTTGGTAAGCAATGCATGCCCATTGTCTAACAAATTGGGAGGAAGCCCCTTCCTCATCTTAGGACTGGACTCTGAATATAGGGGAAAACAAACGTTTACACATTAAAAATAATTCATCAAAAAGACCAGTTGTTATAAGGGGATAAGAGGAGATGGCAATGAGGGGATCACCAGGGGCCTAGGAGCCAGTAATTAAATTAGCTGGAGATTGGAATTGATGTTATCAGAGGGAGCAGCCTCAGCTGAGCTGCCCAGTGGGTCTCCACTGCTAGCTGTTTAACTTCTTAGCAACAATGGAGGCTTAGCTTTCAGTTTCACAGTAACCCCTTCTTCTCAAAATTCTGTCCTCCCCTTAGTCTCCTTAGCCTTGAAGATGTTATAATAATCACAGGAATTCACAGATTAAGGCTAAGGGATTTATTTGAATTGGAAAGGGAAAACTAAGGTAAGAGGGTTTAGGTTTGCTAAGCTGTTGCTAGGGCAACTGTCAAGTGCTGGCTAAGGACCTAAAGGGTCTTTGACAGGCTGAGGGTAACCAGTCCCCAGTCAGAGATGACTAGACTCTGGCTTGGTGTTATTTGATCAGCTAGGTACACCAATGAAGTTGTTGAGTTGGTCTAGAGATGACCCTAACCACTAAGCTATACTAAGTTCCTGCCCATGATCCTCCTCCCTTCCACCCTTCTCAATCAGGGGCCCCAAGGGGAAAGGTCAGGGATAGCAAGTTGTCTGGGTGAGGTCAAGGGAAAACAGAACCCCAAGGTTGGATTTGCAGGGCCTTATATAGTCACAGCCCAACTGCTGGTCAGTACCCAGCATCTGGCACATGCCACCCCAGAATTCCATTCTGATAACTGACAGGATTGCCTAGGGTAATATTGCAATGCAAGAAACCCTGCTTTATAATTTAGATAATTTGATTTCCAATTGGAGGAAAGATCTTTTCTACCCCCAAGTATCTATGAACACTCAAAAGAACATGGAAACAATAACTGATTGATAAGTATGGAGCCAGTTTTCAGATAAGACATATGAATTGCTTAAGATGTATAATTGTGAGAAAACTCCTTGCAGCAATCTTAGGATATGAGTGCATTTCTCATCAGCATAACCTAGAGTGCTCAGATAAGGGTCTCTAAACATCAGGTAGAGGTGGTCCAGCTTTCTAGTCATGTAAGCCTAGGTTCAAACAATATAATAAAGTTTTCTCCCAATTCCCATAATTAAATAAAGTTTTCTTACAAGATAGAAATTGGACTACACCTATAATTGAAGAGAAAGAGAACTGAGCTAGCTCCAGAATTGTCACAAGGTAGAAATCAGTGTGGTTCACTCAGTTCCCATAATTAACCTCTTGTTATTCTAATCCCCACAGGTCTCTCCATTTCCCCCTTTTGATTAATGGGAAAGTGGGCAGCCCATCCCGCCTCCAATGGATCACCGAATCTCCAAGTTTTTGCTTATATTCATAATCAAAACTACATGTGTCAGGTTCCATATCAAACTACTTAGACAACTCATAATGGACTAATTTTGAGAAGGGAGATAGTCATGTCACCAAGGTAACCAAGAACTCTTACACATAAACATAAACATCATGAAACAAAAAAATCAAAGCCATACAATAATGTATGTATCATCAATAGTAACTAATATAATCTCCTTGTATCCTAGTAACCTATGCATAATATCCATTTAATCAGCACATTTTGAGTTCCACCCATCCCATACAATTTTCTGAATCCCTGGATATCTTCTCTTGGACATTCTGGAACAAGTTTTATTTTGGGGGCATTATAAATGGGGCTTCTGCTCCTCTGGTTCCACATCGCTTGTAGAGATTTCTAGACATTTCTACTAGTAACAAGACCTAAGTATGATCTCTTAAATACTATCTTCCATAATGCAACTTCAGAGGATATTAGTTTTTATGTGCCACTTGATGTTGCTATCTTTACCTAAACCTTGTACCTGATATTAGAATCATTTTTTTAAAAACATGAAGGTTTAACTTGTAAAATAAACTCTTCTTTTTTTAAAATTACTAGACATATGTCAAAATGGAGAAATGATTTCACTTTCTTTATAATTTTTAATATAATTTTCATGTTAAATCCTTCCTCTAATTTTGAGAATATTACTAAAACATTCAAAACCTGAATTTCCCTACTAAATGCATTTGGACTGTTTCTCATAATATGATGTCTAGGTTTTTTTCCCCCCTTTTTGGTCATAAATTTCAGGTAGTCCAATAATTCTTAAATTGTTTCTCCTAGATCTGTTTTCCATGTCAGTTGTTTTGTCAATGAGATATTTCATATTTTCTTCTACTTTTTCATTCTTTTGCTTTTGTTTTATTGTTTCTTGATGTCTCATGAAGTCATTAGCTTCTCTTTGTCCAATTCTTATTTTTAAAGACTGAGTTTCTTCTGTGACTTTTTGATCCTCCTATTCCATTTGGTCTATTCTACTTTTTAGGACACTTTTTTCTTCACTGTTTTTTTTTCCAGTAAGTCTTTTTCCAGTAAGTCAATTCTGTTTAAAAAAAACAAAACACTTTTCTTCATTTGGTTTTTGTGCCTCTTTTTCCGGTTGACCAATTTTACTTTTTAAGCTGTTATTTTTTTTTTTACATTACTTTTATTTCTTTTTCCCATTTTTCTTCAACCTATCTTATTTGATTTTTAAAATTCCTTTTTGACTTCTTCCAGAGGTTGAGACCAATTCCCATTTTTCTTTGAGGTTTTGCATGTGGTTACTTGGATCTCACCACCCCCTATTGGTTCTGTGCTTTGATCTTTGTCCCCATAGAAATTTTTGAGGATTGAGTTTTTCTTTTGCCTTTTGCTCATTTTCCCAGCCATTTTTTTTTTTTTGCCTGTGGCCTTGGAATTCTGAAAACGGATGGTGCTGTTTCCTCTGCTACTAGCTTACAGGGATCAGCACTGTGAGAAATTTTGCCCTGAGGCTAAGTCTTAACCAAAACAGCACAGGCTTGAAAGGGCACAGTGCTATGGACTTCTGGATCTCACTGTGGGGTGGTGGCAGGGCCTAGGATTTAACGGGGTGGGTCTGAGGTGCTCTTTTGTTGGTATAGCACACATCCTAGAATCCCAAAGTTAGCATATGCCCAGTCATGGAACCTGGCACAGTAGGTGGCAGGGTGGTCAGTCAGTACTCCTCTGGGCATAGTTTTGCTTATAGTTCTCCCTTTTTAAAATAAAGATCAATTCTCTTTGCCTAACTTTCAAATTGTGTTCAGCAGGAGAGTCCCTTCACTCCATCTTGTTTTTGACTCCTCTTATTTTGCCACATTTTTTAAAGATTGGTTTGGAAGGATTGTCATAATGGTTTCAGCTTTCACTGATACTAAGCTGCCATCTTGGCTCCACCTCTCTACTAAATGCATTTGGAAACTAATCATATATATGTAAATTGTTCTTAGAATAAAAAATGTAATCTTGAAACTTCTCAAATTTTACTATTCTATTTAATAAGAAAACTTTTACATTATATCTTTGCTTTATCACTTTGTCAAATATACCCACTTTTGGAGGATATCATCCCTATATTATAATTTGACCACAAATACATATTAAAATTATATTTTTCATATTTGCATTCTATTATAGCAACTCAGAGATGTTTCAGTATCAATCTGTTAATTAATAGATTTAGACTGTACTTCCAGAATTTTTACTGCTTACCTGCCCTGATTAGAAAAAATTGCTAAAAAAAAGGAAAAGAAAGGACATAATTATGCCATAACAAAGGAAAAACTTCCTTATCTCTGTTTGTTTCCAGGTACAAGTAATAACTGACACTCAATCGAGTAGTTACAGGGTATCAAAAGGCAGGCTCCACACTAAGCAGATGAGGAAATTTCCTGTTAAAAAAGGAACTAGCACACTGGAAAAACATAATCAAGAGGATTCTACCTTAAAAGAGTGGTCTCTGAGCTTAAATAGGGGTCCTAGGGTCCTGATTTAAATGATTTTGTTTTCCTTTCATGGGCAAGGAAAAATTAACAACAGATACTTATAAAATTCAAACTATACAACTATCTTTTTTCAAACTAGCAGCCTTCCTTCATTACACTGAAATAATAGAATAATAAGTCTATCAATCAGGGGGACAAGAAATCATCTAAGCATTATTTACAACAGAAATTTTTTATAGAATTTAATTCTTATTTTTCCTTAAAACAAATTCTACAGAAAATTGTCCCAAAACTCACTAGCATATGTTACCAAATGAAAATGATGAATCTCCAAACTCCTTAATAATTAATCTCCAAATTTCCAAAATCTACTATAATGTTTTTAGCAGCTCCACAAACAGGAAAAAGCTTCCTTCTTTGATTATCTGACTTTATTTCCATATGATCCCAATGTGACTAGAGCTGGAATGACAAACAAAAAATATCTTGTGGGGTTTTTTTTCCTCTTTAACTTAATCTCTTGCTGAAAAGCTAAAATATGAGTTAGTCCTATTTACTGGGATAACTGCTTTAGGTATGAATCTTCATTAATTTTTCCTAGCATACTAAACTCTTTGGCTACAACTTTTTAGCAGTTTTTCTGGCTGGCTGCATTTTCACCTTAGAAATCTTTTTAAGGTTCCAAATCATTCCCCAATTGGTAAATGATCATAGGATATGAACAAGTAGTCTTCAGATGAAGAAATCAAAACCATAAATAATCATATGAAAAAATGTTCTAAATCACTCTTGATTAGTGAAATGAAAATTAAAACAATTCTGAGATACACCTCACATGTATCAGATTGGTCAATATGACAGTAAAGGAAAATGATAAATGTTGGAGGGTATGGGACACTAATGCATTGCTAGTGGAGTTGTGAATTGATCCAACCATTCTGAAGGACAATTTGGAATTATACCCAAAGGGCTATAAAAGAATGCATACTTTTTGATCCAGTAATACCATTACTAGGTCTGTATCCCAAAGAGATTTTTTTAAATGGGAAAGGACTTGTTTGTCCAAAATTATTTATAGCTGCTTTTGTGGTGGCAAAGGATTGGAAACTAAAGAGATGTCCCTCAAATGGGGAATGACTGAACAAATTGTGGTATATGATAGTGCTATACAGAATCATGAACAGGTTAGTTTCAGAAAGAGCTGGAAATACCTACATGAACTGATGCAGAGTGAAATAAGCAGAACCAGGAAAACATTGTACACAGTATCAGCAATATTGTGGAATGATCAACTGCGATAGACTTAGCTACTCTCAGCAATACAATGATCCTGGACAGTTCTAAGGGACTTATGACAAAGAATGCTATCCACCTCCTGAGGAAAAAAAAAATTGTTGGAGTCAGAATGCAGAAGAGAGCATACAATTTTTCAACTGTTTATTTGGGCTTATGTTTTGGAGTTTTGGTTTTATGAGATTATTCACAAAAATGAACAATATGGAAATGTTTTACATGGTAATACATGTATAACCCAGAAAAAAGTGATGTGTAGGATGATTTCAGAAAAAGCTACAAAGATCTACATGAAGTGATCCAAAGCAAAATAAGCAGAAATGGAGGAAAATTTTACACAGTAACAGCAATACTATACAGTGATCAACTGAGATAAACTTAGCTACTCTCAACAATACTGGAAATGCAGGTAGAGACCAGATTATAAAGGTCTTGGCAGCCACAAAGGATTTTGTATTTAATCCTGAAGATGATATGAAACCACTGGATTTACCGAGTAGGGAGATGGCATAATCAGTGAAGCTTTAGGAAAATGACTTTTGTGTCTGAATGAAGAATGAACTGGAGCAAGGAGAGACTTGATGCATGTAGATTCACCATTAGGCTATTATAATGGTCCAGGTATGGGATGAGGAGGACCTGTAATAGAATGTTGGCAGTATCAGAGGAGAGAAGGGGGTATAAATAAGAAGTGTTATGAAAGGAAAAATTGTAAGGTCTGGCAAAATTGACACTCCTAGGCAATTGTTATTTTATGTGTTATTTGTTATTTTCATTCAAAAATATTTTATAAAGCTATTGTCCATGAATGAATGTAAGTGTCTCCTAAGCTTGCTTGTACTATCAGGGAATAAAGGCATCAAATTAATTTCATGTGTTCATTAAAAAAAAAAAGAAATTTTTTCAAGGAAATAGAATCCACAAACAACACAAAGATTTTCCTGAAATTTTACAAAGACACAAAAATGGGCAAAACAATAAAGCAGAAAACGTGCACATAAATTTCCAAAACTTGCAGTAATTGAAAGTTCCTTCAAAGACCAATTTAGGGACCAATTTAGATTTTTATACATTTTAGCATAATTTGAGAACTCTATCTTTTGGTCATCCTCTCAACTTCTATATGGAAAGCTATACCTGTTTCCAGGCTAATAAGAATTTTCCTAAGGGTGTGTCGATTTACCATAATCCTTCACCATCCCTAGGGGAAATTTTAATCTAAAATTAAAGCTCAATCCTGGTGGTTATATCTCAGAATAATAAGATATTGGTCAGAGTCCAGTGACTCAGAAGCTATTGTCTCCTCCCTCTACTCAAAAAGGATAAGTGTATAGGTTGTCTGAAGGAAAATATTCCACTTCATTTAATGGGATCCCTTCTACTCACCTTCATAGCCCTCAGGAAATAATGGTTGAATAATGTAGCTCCTTGATAAAAGAAGCATCTCAGTGGCACACTAGATAAAATACCAGACTTGGAATCAGTATATGTTCCAGTCCTGTATTAACAGTCTTTATTAACTGCATCATACTGGGCAAGTTTGCCTTTGAGTGTCCAACTTTTTCAGTCTGTTTCCTATTTGCAATCTGGGGATAACAATAGCATCTACTTTACAGGATTGTTGTGAGGATCAAATGAGATAGAATATTATCAGAAAGGAAAAGTGGAGCCAAATTTGAGGCAAGGAAACTTCATAAGAAGTAGTACAGAAGGAAGCTTTGCAAGTAGTACCAGTCAAGATTATTCTGAAGATGTTATGTAAAGATCAGTTGAAGGAACTGGTTATGACTGACCTAGAGAAGAGAAGGACATGATAGCTCAGGAAGGATATGTTTATTGCTTTCTAGAATCTGAAGGAACATCACATGGAAATGGAAAAGGAATTAAGACTTATTTGGTATGGCTCCACAGGGCAAAACCAGAAGCTATGAGCTGAAGGACAGTTGATGCTTCAGGGATAGTGCCCAGACCTAGATCTCTGGGAACTCTGAGACTCCTTATTGGAGCTGATTCTGTTATTACCTGTTTGATTAACTGACAAAAAAAACCCTAGCAAAAAAGTAAGAGGCAAATTTTGACTTAATATTAGGAAAAATTCCATCTAAAAGTGTAATGGGCTACCTTAAAAAGTGATGGGGCCCCCTTCCTATGAAGTTTCAAGTAGAAGCTAGATGACCACTTCTCCTGTTTGTTACAATGGGGACTTCCTCAGCTATGGGTTGGACTAGATCAATGGTTGGAAAACTACAGTCCTTGACCTTTATTCAGCCTACTTGTTTTTATACAGTCTAATAGATAAGAATAGGGTTTTTTTGCATGTGTTTTTATATTTCTACATTTTAAAATAAAAGTTTTACTTATTTTTAATATTTTAAATTAATGTTATTTATTTTTATCTTTAATTATGTTATATAGTATATTTAATATCTTACACAATTATTTAATATCAGTATGTTATTTATTGTTTATTTAAAATAAATATCAATATTTTAAGTAAACATTTTATTTATTTTTAATTAAATTTTTAATGAAGTTTTATTGTATTTTAAAATGTAAAAACTATCCTTAGCTCAGGTATACAAAAAATAAATAAGTGGGCCAGATTTGTGCCTCCAGTCATAATCTACCAACCCCTGGACTAGATGATTTGTGGAGGGACTTTCAACTCTCAAATTCATTGATTCTTGGTTCACCTAAAGGAGCCCAGGCTTTACTTTAGTAGATGCAAACCCAGACAGATCTGGTTACCAATGTACCTTTTCAGAAACACAGATTTGCCTGTTCTCATGCCTAAGAGACAGCAATGATAACACTTTCTCTTCTGCTAAAAACAAACAGCAGCCTTGTACCAACCACACCAACCTGAACTATGATCAGCTACAGAATTAAACCAGCTCCCTACAGAAGGACTGAGAGAATCTCAGACTCAGGGAAACTTGGACACAGTTCTTTACCTAGTCAGTTCACACTTTTTTCTAACACTGAGGTTCACAGACTAACTCGTTAGTTCATGGGGTCACACTCTGAATCCTAACAACTTGTCAAGATAAGAATTGTATGATACAATTCAGAACTCACATACTACTGATAGTAGACCAATAGCTTTCTTTTTGTATATAACAGAACTCAGAATTATAAGGTGTCAGGTCTAACCTTTAACTGATCTGGAATCTCTTCTCTAATATCTATAAGTAGCCATCCGGACTTCACTTGAAGAATTATAGAAATGGGCAACTCACTACATTGAGAGACTGCTCATTTTGCCAGAATAGCTCTTACTTTGAAGTCATTTTTCCTTACATATAGCTTAAGTATCCCCCCTCTGTACATTCTACCCATGGTCCTCCTGGTTCTACCCTCTGAAGATGGTCAGAACAAGTCCAATTCCTCTTCCAATTGACTATCTTTCAAATATTTAAGGAGAGCTCTTATGACCCAGGAGTAGGTAGGTGATGTATTCACTATAGTGTTGGGTTTGGAATCAGGAAGACTCATCTTCATGAGTTCAAATCCCAGCTTCAAATATTTACTAGCTATGTCACCCTAGGCAAGTCACTTAACCCTGTTTGTCTCAATTTTTCATCTTAAAATGAGCTGGAGAAGGAAAGTGAAAACCATTCCACTATCTTTTCCAAGAAAACCCCAAATGGAATCATGAAGAATCAGACAGGAATGAAATGACTGAACAAATTATGTCCTACCCCCAAGCCTTTTCTGCTCTCTACACAATAGAGCAAAATAGAAATTGAGATACTATATCCACTTACACTCAGTGTCTTCACTAGAACAAAATTCACTAGAAGGCTAATAATCCAATCTTGTTTGTAGTGTCTCTCACCTCAGTGGTTACATTAGGGAGATAATGTCTAGAGAAGAGAATGTTGTCATTGATAATAGAAAAAAAGTAGAAGTGTCTCATTTCTTGCGCTTTGGGTACAGATCTCAGTGTAATAGAAAGAAAATGGAAGCCATTGGCAAATTTCTGGGAGATTAATCTTCATTTTGCTTCTACTCTACTATATGCATGACCTTGGCAAATGACTTAAGGTCTCTCTGGGCCTTAGTTTGATGAAGATCTGAAAATAAAGTTTAGATGAGGTGATATCTAAAGTGCCATCCAATAAGCACATGATTTTTCAGTTTTTTATTTGGGTTTACATTTGGGGGTTTTGGTTTTATAAGATTACTCATTTACAGAAATGAACAATATGGAAATGTTTTGTATGAGAGTACATGAATAACCCAAGTCAAATTGCCTGCCAGCACTGGGAGGGGGAAGTGAAAGAAGGGAGGGAGATCAGTTCAATCATATAACTTATGAAAACTTGTGTGGAAATTTGTTATAACACTTAATTGGCAACAAACAAACAAATAAATAAATAAATGAAGTGCCATCCAGCTGTGAATTCTATGACTTTTTTTTTTTTTTTTACCACTAGGGAGTGCTGCTGGACCAGAGCTCAACCCCAAAGCGAATGAGTAGTTTCTAGAAGCTTTTACATTCTTGGTAGAATCTTGTAAGCAGTTGGAGGAGACTTAGGACCTGGGTTATCCCCCCACTGCATTTCCTTAATTATGCCTCTATAGCTGGCACCAGACCTCTCCCCTTTTGGGACACGGGATATTGTTCTTCCATTTAAACCCCAGATGTAACTTGTCTCCTATAGAATATATATGTAACATCCTAAGCCATATCTACCCTGTATCCAATATTACCCAATACTTTCCTACCTTTCCCCCCTGTTGTGCAAGCTTTCCACCTCCCTATCTTCTTCAACCACTTTTCAAGATAATTATAAACAACTCTGACCACTGACTCCCACTGTAATATCTATATAGGTGGCATTGAGAAAATCCTCCATCTACCATCAGCATATGGATATTACCCTAATCCACAACATAAACTTATGGCTTCATAGATGCAGTTGGCAGTGAATAAGAGCCTCACCCCTCTGTTCATTTATAAAATAAGCAGTCATGAAAGAATTGGGATCTGAATTACAAATCTTATTATATTATTATTACATTATCTATTATATTTGAGAGGCCATGTGGCAGACGTGTTATTTAAAAGTACTGGGGTTCTATTTGGAAGGATTGAGCCTCAATATATGTAGTGTTTGACAAACTTCCTGTGGAGATGTGGGGGACCTTGGAACTACATTTCCAGTGGTCTAATGGGTTTCCTGTTTTAGATGACGTTTTCAAGGTGAGGGACAGCTTTAAATATTGGGAAGTGGCTTTGAACTTCCTCTTTTAGTTACCTGAGCACCTGAAGGTACGAAAGGTAAAATGGCTGAGGCAAGGTTTGAATAGGTTTCTTACAGGCACGTGCTCTATTTATTCTATCAGTAATGGCTTTTATTAAAATACTATTCTCCCTTTTAATATCTGCCTTCATCATTTTTAATAACAACACAGAGTAGACAAAATATTAAATTTAAGAGTCAGAAGAGATCAAAGACCAAAAGACCAAAGATAATTACTAGTTGTATGACTCTAGGTAAATCATTTATCCTATGTATGCTTTGGTTTCCTCATTTGTAAAAATAAAGGGGTTGGATTCAAATCCTTCTTTTAGTTCTATGAGCCTGACCATCAGGCCATAGGAGTATGCTGGAGCCAGCTCTAGTCATCTCCTGAGAGTTGATTGTTAAATTTTCAGTGTAAGCGTTTATACCTCAAAAATTAGCAAATGTTACAAATTAGGACTTTCTTTATTGTTTTGTTGGCTTCTAGACTTAAGAAAGTGATGGGAGAAAGTTAATAATGTAAATTATACTTAACAGTGTGTCATATGTATATTCTTTTTCAGAAAGTAACTGTAAAAAATCTGCCAATATACCTCTTACCACCATGCTATTGGCATGGAGAGAACAAGAATACAGTCATATAGACAAAAAAGTAGAGAAATTATAAGATGAAGCGTGCTTGCTTTCAGTTCCTGAAATTGATGAGAGAATGTGGCTTGATTTTAAAATTAATATCTTTTATAATTGGCCCAACTCATCCCTTTACTTCATATAGGTAGAGAAAGTATACTACAAAGGAGAAGAAATTACTGTAATTTCTGAACGTCTAATGCTTTTCACTCAGGATCTTGATCCTGCCATGATCTCCAAAATTAATTACAAGAATGCACTCTGTGTTGCCAAGAGAGAAACATTTGATTTCCATTCTATTACTTTTTTCTGCATAATTCACAAATGAAAAAACTGGCAAATTGTTGTGTATAAAATTTACTGCTGGCAGCTGTAAAAGTCTTTGAACAAGTCTTTCTTCCCAAATCACATTTGCTTGACTCTCCAAAGATAAACTATCTTCTACAGAATGCTCTGAAATTGCTGTTTCATCTTAGGATTTCCCACAATCAATATGGTAGGGCGAAAAGAGGGGTAAACAGTCATTAATATTACAGAGATCAGCACTTTAGTGAGATTAGCAGGAGGAAATTTTGAGATTAAGGGGAAAAGGGTAGCTAGAAAATAAATAACATAGAGGAAAAGAAAGGAGATAAGAGGCTTTATTACAGCAAAATGGGCCTTTGACCAAGAATCCTTCCTACCCTCCATGTGATGCCACATTCTCCTGTAGTGTCTTTTCAAATCAATGATCAGCATGCCAGAGAAACAGAGAAACACAATGAAAGGGACCAAGTTTCCCATGTTGATCCAGAGCATATGGAAATATTGCTGACCAATAAGGAGGGCTAGGTTATTGATGTTTCTTGAAATTATGCTCAACCCAGATTGATACAGTAAGCAGGGTAGCCAAGGAATGACCCTAGAAGGAAACATAATCCAAATGCATGACCCCCTGTTTCATCCACATCAAAGCAAGATGAACAAATTTTGTCATCTTTGTGGAAGAGAAGACACTGAGGCAAGTGACCAAGCAAAGTTTTTCCTGGCTTAAAAAGACTGAGCAGATATTGACATAATATAGACAAAACCCTCATGAGCAATAAGAGTAGTAAATTAAGTCTATCAGGATCAGCCACTGGAGATGAAATCTGCAGATGGCCAACCCCAGAATGGGACTATAAGGGTGCAGCATTTGAACCAATTTCTAAACTCCAAGCCACAAGGATTCCATTGTCCACAACCTCAGTAAGAAATTAATCCATAGCCATTGCCATCAGCAAGTCCTATAGTGTAGTCTACTGACTAGTTGAGGTAGAAAGGAAACAACTTTCTCACCTATCCCCACCCAAGAAGTGTCCTTCAAGGATGCAACTTTGGAAATAGAACTGAAGCAAGATTCCAGCTAATATTCTAGGATCCCTTAGAATGACAGTGGACCATTAAGATAGAATTTTCCCTTTCATAGAGCCTGGGTGAGTCTCGGAGTCAAGCCAGATACTGTTATCTAAGAGAAATTCCAAAACTATACCCAGGGAAAGCATTCTCTGAGATAACAATCTCTCCTTAATTTGCATCCACATGATTTATAGCCTCCCTTATGGCCTTCTTTGAGTCAGAGCCACCATCTTAGCCCCAAAGATGCCAACCAATAAAATCTAGATGTCCCAGAAAGGACACATTAACATATGCCAAGATTGTGAATTATAAAGAACAAGAGAACTTGTTCCATTAAAAAAAAAAGAATTTAAAATTTCAAGAGAAATAATACTAAATATATAAACAGGCAAGTTAGATATTTGCCTTGTGCATCTATTTATTTTCTTATATTATTATGAACTTGACAAACATAAACTAACATGAATATTTCCATTTACAAAAAAACAGAAAGGATTTTTTTTAAACCCTTGTACTTCGGTGTTTTGTCTCATAGGTGGAAGATTGGTAAGGGTGGGCAATGGGGGTCAAGTGACTTGCCCAGGGTCACACAGCTGGGAAGTGGCTGAGGCTGGGTTTGAACCTAGGACCTCCTGTCTCTAGGCCTGACTCTCACTCCACTGAGCTACCCAGCTGCCCAGGATTTTTTTTTAAAACTGGGAATCTCTATTACATACAACTTGCTTTCTAAAAACATATATTAAATTTAACACAGTAATATTCATACTGCTTGGTTTGCCCGTGTCACCCTCTGAACTTCCTCCTGCTCTTTTCTCTAATTGTTTTTCAGTGTTTCTTTGACACTGACAACCTTTTTCTTTCTTTTCCTTTTCATTTTTGGAATCATTATCACTTTTTTCTTCAACTCCCTACTCCACCCAAGAAAAAAATGAAAGCCTTTGCTTGTAAAACAAAATAAAAGCAAAATAGCAAAATAAAAAATTCATTTATCAGTTGTATCTGAAAATTGAAGTCTCATTCTGCTCCTACAGTATATCATCTTTCAAGAGAAAGGAAGCCTATTTCATCATCAGTCTTATAGAGTCATGCTTAGTTGTTGCATTGATCGTTCTTACATCTCTCAAAAGTTGTTTTAGTTTATATTGTTGTAATCATTGTATAAAATCTCGCCCTGGTTCTGCTCACTTCAATCTACAATGGTTTATACAAGTCTTTCTTAGCTTTCTTTGAAATTGTTCCTTTCAGCATTCTTTCAGTGCAATAATTTTTTATTTTAACTTTTGTTACTCTGAATTTGACAAATACCAACAAACACAAAAGTTTCATATGCAAAGAAGTACAGAAAAAGAGAATTATATATGAAACCATATATCTTATTACACTCAGGTTTGGTTTTTTTTTTATAATATACTCAATTCTGCACATTAGTCCCAAAGCGGACTCACTTATCTATATTGACTTCTAAACTGCCTTCTAATATCTTCTGTGAAGTTTCATTAAATGTTTCACTAACATTCTTTTCTTTCTTCCTTTATTGGGCATCACCTTTCTCTGTCTTCCCTTCCAAATTCTTCCCTTCTCAAAAAAAAAATCCCACTTTTAAACAAGTTTCCCCCGGGGAGCTGGTCGACAGTACAGTAGATAGAGAGCCATGTCTGGAATTGGGAGGTGCCCAATTCAAATCTAACTTCAGACACATCCTACCTGTGTGGCTCTGGACAAGTCACTTAAACCCAATTGTCTATCCTCTACCACTATTCTGCTTCGAAAATGATACTTAGTATTGATTCTAAGACAGAAGGTAAGGGTTTAAAGTTTGCAGTCAAACAAAACAAATATAGACATGAGCCATGTTTGAAAATGAATGTTTCATTCTTATCTGTTACTTTTTTTCAAGAGGTGGGTAACATGCTTCACCATCAGCCCTTTGGAGTTGTGACTAGTCATTGCATTGGCTGAAAGTCTTAAGTCTTTCCAAGTTTTTTTCTTTACAATGTCATAGTAATTATAAAAATCGCTTTCACTTATTTATTTTATCACATCCATTGGTTCATGTAAGTCTTTACAAGTTCCTATGAATTCATCCCTTTCATTATTTCTTATGGAAATAATAAAATTCTATTATAATACTTGGATTCTGAACTGGCTTGCCATTTCATAGAAAACCCACAGGGTATATAACCCTGTTTCCTCAGACAATCTCAATCTTCCTCCTGTGGAGCATTGCTTAATCTCACCAAATGGCTTTCAAGAACTTCCCACATTTAAATCTAATACCTTTGACTGATTCATCCAATTGATGTTTTTATTATCAGGTTAACGTAGTTACTTTTAAGTGAGGTGGGATGGTTTATTGGCTGACTTAATCACCACCCCTGTCCTTACACACAATTTGTTGAGCCATTTTCCAAATGGCAGACACCTGTATTATTTCTAGTTCTCTGTTAAAACAAAAAAAAGTGCTGGTATCAATATCGTTGTACATATTGGTCCTTTCTCTCTCTCTTTGACCTCCTTGGTGTTCATATCTGAGAGTAGTATCACTGGATCAATGAGTATATACAGTGTCTTGCCTTTTGG
Source organism: Gracilinanus agilis (assembly GCF_016433145.1). NCBI lineage: Eukaryota > Metazoa > Chordata > Mammalia > Didelphimorphia > Didelphidae > Gracilinanus > Gracilinanus agilis. Next base: position 107,922,907 of record NC_058134.1, read on the forward strand.
TGCAAAGTTATAAATTGTTTTCCAAACTAATTGAGCCAACCCACAGCTTCACCAACAGTTAGTTAGTGTGCTTACCATAACACAACTCCCAATTTTTTTTTAACTGCATTAGGAATGAATTTGATAAGTTGAAAATCTAGAAGCAGCGAGACAAAATAGCAGGCTATTGCAATAATCCACATTAAAGGTATGGAAAAGCTAAACAAGGACGGTGACTGTGTGAGTAGAGAGGATGGGGTATAAATAGATTATGGATGAAAAACCAACAAGACTTCTTCTCATTCCCCACATCACCTTCCCTCCCTAGTATTACAATAAGAAGGAAGGGAATGGTGGGGAGGAACAGTTATTAAGAATCTATTACAGGGGGCAGCTAGGTGGCTCAGTGGATTGAGAGCCAGACCCAGAGATGAGAAGTCCTGAGTTCAAATCTGGCCTCAGACACTTCCTGGCTGTATGACCCTGGGCAAGTCACATGACCCCCTTTGCCTAGCCCTTACCACTCTTCTACCTTGGAACCAATACAATGTAAAGGGGGGGGGGGGCGAGTAATGTAAGGGGTTAAAATTATAGGGTTGGCCTAAGTTATTTAAGAGTACAGTTGCCAGGAATTAATTGGTCAATTCCCAAATGATTTTTATGGTAATTTATTTACCAAAAGAGAGAGTGAAAGTAAGAAAATCAGAGAAAGGATAGGGTAAGATAACCTAACACACTAAGTATTTTGCTCCTGGACCCTGGCTCAACCCTGGCAAGGATAATTAATTCTCAGCTGGAGGGACCTCAGCCCTGAGCTATGATGAATAAAGCAAGAGCTTCAGCCACAAAATCTCTCCCAAGAAGGGAGGCCTCTCCTGAGGCTAGTCCCTTCAGAAAATCCAGGATGGAGTCAGTCTTTTTCACTCACCCACGTGATAGTTAAAAAGGGAGAGATTTAAGAACAGTCTGACCAAATCCAGAGTCTCAGGTCTATGAAGCAAATTCTTCATCAGCCTCCAACTAGAACTCAGAACTCCAAAGCATGAAGACAGAAGGTAAGGATTTTAAAAAATTAAAAAAGAACCTATTACAAAGAAGGCAACTAGGTGGCTCAGTGGATTGAGAGGCCCAGGTTAGGGAGGTACTGGGTTCAAATATGACCTCAGACACTCCCTAGCTGTATGACCTTGAGCAAGTCACTTACCCTTACATTAAATAGCCCTTACAGTTCTTATGCCTTGGAGCCAATATGGGGTATTGTTCTAAGTTCCCAGATTATAGACTGGAAAGATAAGGGGGCCAAGTTGAAAGTAGAAGAAAGTAAGAATACCATCTATAAATAGGATAATTCTTAGGATTTTAGTGGTCCATAGACCTTTATTTAGATCAGAAATAAATTACAAAAAATTAAACTAATACAGTGTTAAGAGAAGCTTGTTAAAAACAAAAATATATTCTCTGGAGAGGTAAGACAGAAGTTCTAAGACAGAAGGTAAGGGTTTAGAAAAAATCTATTATGTATCAGGCATTATGCAAAAGCACTTTACAAATTTTATCTCATATGATTCTTACAACAATCCTGGGAGGCAGGTACTATTTTATTATTATTATTTCTATTTTATAGTAGAGGAAACTGAGGGAGAGGTTAAAAGTGACTTGCCCAGAGTCACAAAACTAATGTCTGAGACTGGATTTAAATTCAGGTTTTCCTGATTCCAGATCCAGCATTCTATCCAATGTGCCACCTAGCTAGGTGCCAATGGTCACAATGGAAAGGGAATGGGAAGAAAAATTATTAAGAAATGGGCTGGGCTGGGGTGGGAGGGGAAAATCTTGTGCCCAGAAATATGCATTTTACGGCAGGATCCTTGCCCCTCACATACCTGCTCCTCACCCATCAAACACAAAGACTTCACATCCACTGCCTAAAAATATCCCTTCTTTCCATTCTACTAGCCCTGGGCATATGCCAACTCCTAGAGCAATCCCTCCTTCTAGAAAACAGTTTTAATTCAAAACATAACCTTTTTTGCCTTGTTCCAAACACAGGCTTTTAGGTTGGTTGCATCTTTCCCTAGAGATTCCAGGTCTCTCCTTCAAAGGGAAATCTGTGCAACATAGCTGCATTCTAATATGTTGTCCTCTCATCTGCCTTTCCATATCTTTTTCCAACCTCCCACCCTCCCCTCAAATTACTTTCTCTTCTACATCCAAAAATAACTGTTGCCCCATACCTGAGTTCGATCTCAATCACCCAGAAAAATGTAAATATGTTCATAGTGGATACATCAATACAAGTATTCATGATAAGCGTGACACATTGTGACAATGAAGACAACTATAACAATGGAATCAGAAGACAAAACTCCTCACACTTGCCATCCACTGGATCCTATTACCTCTCTAGAGACATAATTTTTAATAAGCTTCTGTTAACACTGTATTAGTTTTATTAGTTGAAATTTATTTCTGATCTAAATGAAGGTCTGTGGGCCACTAAAGTCCCAGGAATTATACTATTTAGAATTTATATTTCTACTTTCTTCTACCCTTCAACTTTGGCCTCCCTATCTTTCCAGTCAGCAATGTGGGAATTTAAGGCTTAGGGTGCTCAGGGGACCCTTGTAAAGTGTTGTTGGACTTTATATATTTCTCTATTATGTGCACTTCTTTCTCTTTCCTTCTTTCCCTTTATCTCTCCCTGCTTCCTTACTCCCCCTCCTTTTACTTCCATTTCTTCTTTCTGTCTGTTTCTACTTCCTTGCATAAATTTTAGATCTCTCAGTGGCCCAGTTAAAAAGTATATAATCAATTTATTCATCATTCAGAACTTGCGGAATATTGTAAGCTCTTTTAGATCAGGGTTTTTGTTTTCTCAGTTTTTACATCCCAAGCACATACACAGCATTTTGCACATACTAAGTGCTAAGTAAATGTTTCCAACAATGAATTAAATCAAAATAAATTGAATGTAGATGCTGAAAGGTTAATTCCCAAAATCTGCAAAATCAGAAACAAAAATGATTTCAAAAGATGGCAAATAAAGTTGTGCTGGAGACAAAACAAGTCAACAAGTATTTATTAAGTACCTAGTTGTGGAAGATACTATGATAAATTCCAAGTATACAAAGAAAGACAAAAATATCCAGTTTCTGCTCTCAAGGAGCACTAAAGGAGTAAATATCATGTAAACAACTAAGTACAAAAATATGTGGGGCAAATTGGAGATAGTTTATGAAGGAAAGCGCTGATGTTAAGAGGAATTGGGAAGGTCCTCTTGTAGAAGGCAGGCTTTTAGCTGGCACTTGAAGGAATCAAGAAAAACCAGGATACAAAGCTGAAGAGGGACAGAATTCCAATTGTGGAGAAAAGCCGGTGAAAATGCTGCAGTATGGAGATGGAGTGTCTTGTTCAATGAACGGCAAGAAGGCCAATGACACTAAATTGCAGAGGAAGTGAGGGATCAGGGTGAGTAAGTTGTAAGGAAACTGCAAAGGTAGGAGGCAACCAGGTTATGAAGGACTGAAAAGGAACAGAAAGCTGGCCTGGATCCTCAGGTTAGAAGGTTCACTGCAGTCTAGTTTTCCTCACAAAATACTAATTTCAATTGCACCACAGAATGCTCTTTATTCTTGCTTTGAGTTTAGGATGCAATAGGATAATGAAAATAGTATGTCCTGGAGAGTAAGTACAATTGACTATTATCAACACGCTTCTGATCCAATTATTTCTAATTCCAAAGGAAGGGAGAAAGATAATCAGTTGAGCAATGGAGTAAGGAACATAGAGAATGAGGAAATAAATTATAACTTTCATAGCACCTACATGAGCTTTGGTCTGAGGGTTCCAAAAGCTGGTGGCATTTTTCTGCATCTCCTGCATGTGCCTTCTCAAGGAAAAGATTAACAGGGAACAGGAAACCAAATTGATGATGAACTGGAGGCTGAAGCTCAATATTACAGGAGCCATCAAAAGGAAGATGGAGTCACTGATGCTGACCATGGTGCTGTTTCTCACATTCTCCTGAGTGGAATGAACTGACTGAAGGATTTTGTTGAGCAAGATTTGCAGAAAATTTGAAATAATGGGAACCAGTAGACATGCTAGCAATGGCCAGGGTGTCTTCAAGGATAGATTTCGCTTTATCCAGAGAAACAATAAATGGTTGAGATTGGCAATCTTCACACAATAAAAGATGTTGAGTAATGTCACAATCCAGAGGCTGCAGGTATCCAAGAATAACCAAGAGTTCAAAATAATCAAGGACATAAGCTCAGGGTATTTACTCTTTGGAAAAATTAAGCTGAACATTAAATGCAGGAACATTAGACACAGACTTATGCATCTGGTGATGGAGAGACTAGACAGGATCCTATCAAAGGAGGAAAGTTTTTTACTTTTGATCCAGGTCTTACAATTGACTATCATGATCAATAGATTTCCGACAATTCCTGTCAGGAGCTGAGTTAGAGCAACAATCATGAAGAAAATTTGAAAGAAAAAAGAAATGGGCAGAAGCATCTTTGTGTGCCCAGGATTCCCCACTTGCTGTGATGTTAAAAGAGAAATTCCAGTACTGTTCAGATCTGTCCTTGTTGCAAAACTATTATTACCTCTTTTTCCCCCCCAGAACTGCAAATGAGATTAGTGTATTATCTAAGGACCAGCTGCTTTTTCTGGGATGCAAATCTTCCAACGATTATATTACTGCTTCTTCATTCACATTCTCTCTGTTTTCCTTAGGGGAACATAATTATACCAAGCCAAGAACAGCTTGGCATGAAGAAGGGGGATAGCAGATGGAGGAGTGTCAGAGTTAGTGCTGATACCTTTTTTTTTTAAGTCTAGATAATAACTCTTAAGACAGAAGGGCAAGGGATAGGCAAACAAGTTAAATGTCTTATCCAAGGCAACACAATGAGGAAATGTCTGAAGACAGATTTGAACCCAAGTACTCCCAAATCCAGACCTGGCACTCTATCCACTGTGCCACCTAGCTGACTCTGATGCCTTTTTTTTTAAGATTGTACCTTTAATTTCTCACCCTGTACATGGCTTCATTTCTTTTGTGGGTAAAAGTTTAGTCAGAATAGCTGGGATAAACTTTTTCCTTATTGCAGAGGAAAGAAAATATCATAGGTAAGAGAACCTGTGCCTCCTAGCTTTTACAAATTTTTATTATAATTCTTATTGGTACCTTGAAAAGCACTGTGGTATAGGGAGTAAAGTGTCTATCTTATAGTCAGGATAATCTAGACTCAAGTCTTACCTATCAATCATTTTGGCCATGTGACCCAGGCAATTCTCTAAGACTAAAATTACAAAGAATTTGTTCATCTGTATCAGTGGAATGGGTTTTTCCCCTCCTCGGGCCTCCCTCTCCCAATAACACATTAATGAAATCGCAGATCCAATCCCACCCCCACTCTCAAACCAGAACTCTAAAGATAAAAGACAAGAAGTACAGCATAGTAGAAAGAGAGTCTGTCTTGGAAACAAGAAGCTTTGGATTGCTGAAACCCTTCCACTAGTAATTACTGGCTGCATTACCCTGGGCAAGTCATTTAAACCTTTAGTGTCCCAGGTAACTCTCTAAGACTGTAAACTACTTGATAGTTGCCAGTCTGCACTGACAGAGAGCGAATTTTCCCATTTTAAGTCCTCTATACCAATGAAATCACAGGTATGGATTTTATAAAGAAAACTGCAAGACATTCAAGAACTTGAGGAGACAATGAAATTGCACTGCTTTTCCTAGGTCCTATTGGGACCCAGGACCATGAGAGGATCTAGGAATTGGGAGGATCTAGGTTCAAATCTGTCCTCAGACACTTCCTCACTGTGTGATCATGGCATACTACGATGACTTTTCAAAACATAGCAGTGAAAAAGAGAAACAGACATACAGGAAGGAGACAAACGGAAAGTGAAAAGCAGCCCTTTCACCTGCTGCTAAGAGTCCAAAGAATATGCTGCTCCCCTGTCTTCTTCCCAACACACACATAGACACAGAAGCCTGAGGAGCAGCAAAGCTGTTCCCTGCTGGCTGTGTTCTTAGAGAAGAGAAATACAGAAAGAAAATAGCCACAAGAACGCTGCCTACTGATTCCAATCTGGTTATGTCACCTGTCCCTATGTCTGCTCCTTAGCTCCTTCCTCTGAAAAACATGATACTTCCTGTAACACTGTTAGAGTGTTAGGGAAGATCACCTTAAATCATGAGGTGGAAGTACATAATTGAAGTTTTTGACAAGGGTGGCAGCAATGAGGACTCCTAACAAAGTCTTGTGTCCCCAAGATGTGCTGGAAGTCATCTGAAGTGTTGGGCATGGAGAGTATGGAATGAGATGAGAACTATGCTACAAAATCAGTGATGGCTACATCCTTGACAACAACTTGTGAGCTTTCCCATATGCTCTTGGGATAGCCTGTGTCAAGTCATGGAATTCTGACAGACAGGGACCATGACTCCACATTCTATTGAATCCCCTTCACTAACTTCCTCTTGCAAACTAGCTCCTCTAATATAAACCTGAATAAAGTTTAGAAAGTCAATAATATGATAAAAGATGGTAGGGTATGTTTGGGCTGTAAGTGATTTTCTACACACACAGACACACACACAGACACACACACACACAGTAGAATGAAAGCTATTTGAGAGCAAGGATGTTTCTTCATTTTGTCTTTGTATCCTTAGAACCAGCATGAAACCTTACTTGTTAGGTAGACTTGCATCACTGGATATTGGAGATCATCTTGTCAAAACCACTCATTTTACAGAGTGCTCAAAACCACTCATATAAGAGAACCAAAATCACAAACTTGGAACCTCAGAAATCATTTAATTTATCCCATACCTAACTAGGAATCAAACCTTGATTTGAACTCAGGTCTTTCTGATTCTAAATCCAGCACTCTATCCACTCTGTTCATTGAGTTATCTAGCTGCTTGTCCAGAACATTCGCATATTTTCACTTGGTCTTCTACTTTCTAGATATACTTTGAGATCATCTAGGCAGCTAGATAGCATACCAAAATTTAGCTTGGTCCTCTCAATTTTCAATCCCTCTGGGATCTTTATCTATTTCATGTATGTATATGTGCATGCATTTGTGTAACAATAACACTGTTAATTAGTCATTAATAAGGGATGCATTATGTAATATATTTTAATAGGAGTGATAGATTTATAATGATCCAGTTTCATTTTCTTACTTCATCCTTATGAAAAATAGAATTAGAGCTCCAAGGAACCAGAGGATCAGGGAGATGAAGTCATTTTCCAAAAGTCATTTAGCTCTTTAATAGTAGAGCCAGGACTAGTCAGGAAATAAGCATTTATTGGGTGTGTGGGACTGCGCTAAATACTGGTGATATGAAGAAAGGCAAAAGCTTTTTTTTTTTTTTTTCGGCCTTATAGAAGCTCATAGATTTAGGGTAGATGGGATGACCCAAGGCCTCCTGAATGAGTCTATTTTCTTTTAATTCCCTACTAAAGGTAATGTTTTATCTTTTCCCTGTTTATCTCCCATCATCTTCAGGTGACAGGTAATCTGCCCCCAAGGATGTTTGAGGTAATTTTAAACCATATAGGATGAAGATGCAGCTGTCCACAGTGAAGTTGTTGCCAGTCCTTATGCAACTAGGATACTCCAAATTCTTCTTTTGCCCACACCCAAGTGATGCACTCAAGGTTACCCATTGTTGAGCATGGATGATCTAGATTCAGGAACTTTGGATCACTAAGATAGTAAGAGCTATAACGCAGTAGCAAAAAATAACTTTATTAAGTGATAGAAAGAGCTAGGTGGGATCAAGAATCTTACACTTTTATCAATACAGAGATATCCCAGGAAAACCTCTATAGAGTGGATGACTATATCAGGAATTTTCAGGATCATGAGGATGTTCCAGATAGAAGATTCACTGAGCCAACCCAAAGCAGGACCATTTATATGAATCCAAGTTCTTTATCTAGAGCCCAGAAATTTTTGTCAATGCTTGCGTGTTATATAATACATAAGGACAAATAAGTCAATTCTGCTTTTCATGTTCAAGTTGTGCTATTATATGTTTGAAATTGAGAACTTCTTTTTTTCAACCTATATTTCCATAAGAAATTCTTCTATAAATACTCTTTCTCCTACAATACCCATCTATTGCCTCTACGTATATGTTATATTCCTGATTTAATCTGCATACACTGCTCTCATGCTAGCTGGAGCATGAGGAGTTTTTGAAGTTGTATCTGGGCCTTCTCAAAGTCTAATTGGACATTTCAGAGAAAAGAGTGATGAGCTCTCCCCTCCTTCACCCCGTAAAGCCTTAAGTAAGGTCTAAATGACTGCCCTGAACCAAGAGAAGGTTGGTGAGCTCGTGCTTTGGCTCTGAATGGGGTAGAAGGAAGTGAAAAATACTCCAGGTACTGATGACTAGAGTATTCAGCATTACATAGTAAATGCAGTAGAGAGGTCACTTTTTTAAAGTGCTCTATGAGCGATCAGCTGGGTGGCTCAGTGGATTGAGAGCCAGGCCTAGAGATGGGAGATCCTGGATTCAAATCTGACCTCAGATACGTCCTAGCTATGTGACCCTGGGCAAGTCACTTTACCCCCATTGCCTAGTCTTTACCCTCTTCTGCCTTAGAACTAATAAACAAGTTCTAAGGCAGAAGGTAAGAGGTGTTTCGTTTGTTTAATAAATTAATTTTAAAAGTACTCTATGAAAAAAAAGGGAAGGTGGTTATCTACAGAGAAGATTAGAGAAGGTGGCTTTTGTTTGAGGCTTAAAATAAGAAGTAGAAATACAAAAGGTGAAAAGGAAGAACCTGTACATATGGTTCTCTAGCATCAATTATACATCAAAATAGAAATGTGAATTCAGCTAACAACAGACGTATATTTTAATTGTTTTGTCTCCACATAGGCTGTGTGTAGATCATTTTAAATGGTCATCATCCCAGAGTATAGCACGTCCAGCAGATGTGGGATTTTATTGGACTTGCTAATATTTTATGGAGGTATTTCTCTACCTATTGGGCTCTGTCAGATAATAGATTTCTAGATTTGGAGTTGGAAGGGATGTTACAGGCCATCAAGTTCAACTCTCTTAATTTATAGAAGTGAAAACTGAGGCACAACAAGGTTGTGACTTAACCGGAGGTCACACAGCTAGTAAGTGTCTGAGGCAAAATTCAAATTTGTGTTTTCCTGACTCCAAGTCTTTGCCCCATCTAGTTGCCACCACCATAACGAAAAAGGAATAGAATTTCAGGGAACTAAGAAGCAATCTTCATATATTTAAAAGTGGCCTTTACCTCAGTATACTACTAGTTTAACTAGATCCACAAACCCTTCTCTGAAGAGGAATTCTAGACTAACTAGTACAGTTGGGTAAGATAAATGATCAACTCCATTCATAAACACTTTTCTTTTTCATTTGTTTATCAAATATATAATTGAGTGTTTACTATATGCAAGACACCAGCTGGCCCTCCGCAAAGATTTATACAAATAACTATTAAATCCAAGTGAATACAGTATTGAACACCTAGCACCAGACTTCTGGGTCATGTGAAAAACAAGGACTAGAATTTTTTTCTGATACCTACAATCTCTCAAATATCTTCAAATGAACAAGCAAAAATGTTTACCAAAGAAGGCAGCTGAGAGGCTCAGTGGATTGAGTGTTAGACCCAGAGATGGGAGATCCTGGGTTCAAATCTGGCCTCAGACACTTCCTAGCTATGTAACCCTGGGCAAATCACTTAACCCCCATTGCCTAGCCCAGTGATGGCAAACCTATGGCACACATGTCAGCACTGACACACATAGTCATTTTCAATGACACATGGCCGCATGCAGCTATATACAGAGAAGTATGGGACCGCATGCCAAGGATGAAACATTTGCTGTAGTGTAGTGTAGATACTCTGTGTACTATAGATGACAATTCTACCTTTATGAATTTACCTATTTTGGTTTATTAAATACAGTTATATATTACAATTATACATTCTTGTTATTTAAACTATAAATATAATGAAATTATGAGTTTTTTCTCGAAGTGACATACCACCTGAGTTATGCTTGGTTTTTTGGCAAATTTTGACACACCAAGCTCAAAAGGTTGCCCATCACTGGCCTATCCCTTACCACTCTTTTGCCTTAGAACCAGTACCCAGTATTGATTCTAAGACAGAAGGTAAGGGTTTTGATATAAAAAAAAATAATGTTTACCAAAGATAAAGTACTGCCAGTCGTCTCCAGAATCCAAAAGAAAGTTTTTTAAATGAAACAAAACATAGTGGGCAGCTAGGTGGTCCCTGGATATGGGAAGTTCTGGGATCAAATCTGACCTCAGATACTTTCTATCTATGTGACCCTGGACAAGCCCTTAACTCCCATTGCCTAGCCCTTACTGTTCTTCTTCATTAGAACCAACACACAGTTTTTAATTCTAAGATGAAAGGGAAGGGTTTTTTTTAAAAATGAACTTCTCCATGAGCTTTTCCTGAGTTCATTCAACACTACTTTTTTTCCACCTTCCCTGCTACTTAGAGGCAAGACTGAACTTGCCAACCCAAAGACCCAACAAGTGTTTGCATCAAAACCAAACTCCATACTCTACTCTCTCCTCCTTCTTTCCCCTGCTCCCAGGTGGGCAGAAGTTTGCCCAGAAAGCTACTACAGAATTTCGTTGGGACCTCCAACAATACCAAGGAGAAAGTGCTCTGTGTTACAAAAATCTCTGCAGGAAAAAAAGAGAAACTGAGGGAAAGGGGCAGGGCACTTGTCTAGGATTGTAACAACTCATTGTCATATTCTATTACACCTTCCTCTTAGAGCCCAAGATCTAGATTGCCAATGTCAGAAACTTTACCCAGCTTCAGTATGATTGTGTGATAGTAGTCTAAACTATCCAGACAAAAAAACTGAGGAATAAAGGTAATAAGATAGGACACCAGGACAGGACACCATGGTATTTGTGTGGAAATAAGATGGCAATCCATTATTCCTGAAAGAAAGATCCCACCATCCAGCTGGGGTCAGTTCTGTCCCTTCAAAAGTCCCTAGGGGCAGATAGCCAGGCTGCTGAACTATGAATGGCCCAGAAGGATATAAGGTGAGGAAACTTTGAGATCTAGCCCCAAGGCACCTTCAGAGGAGAGGAGGTCAGAAAGTGAGCCACAGAGGAAAATGAGATGTCAAAAATCATAAAGCTATATTTCAGGACGAAGAAAACTCAAAGACTCTGAAGATAAGTATATAAATCAACAAAGAAAACATTAATAAAGAAGGAATGATAGCCTCTAGATCTTGTAAATGAGTAGAGGTATCTATAAATATATACAGCAAAACAAAGGAAAATGATCTAACACTTAAGGAGACAAAGAACTTTGTGAAACTTGAAAAGAATATGGAGCCACAAGATGCTGTTCCTGAGGGGCTTAAAAGAGGAATGAGAATTATGAGATCAGAATTTATGGGCTGAACAATAAAAATAATGAGCAGAATAGAAAAACCAGAATCTGCAATGGTCAGTCTCAGCAAAGAAACAGAAGACAGCACAGTAGATTGGAAATGCAAAAAACACAGAAATAAAAGGCAATCCCAGAGAAAAGAAACAAAAAATAATAGTATTAAAAGAAAATATGTTCACTATCAAATCAAAACATCATTGATATCAAAGGCAGGATGTGTAAAGTCAACCTAAAGAATATAGGTCTCCCAAAAGAACATGCCAAGACAAGAAAAAAACCTTAACATCATAATGCAAGAACTAATCACTAATCTGAAAATTGCCCAGAACTTCTGAACACAGAAAATAAAATAGCAGTTGAAAAAAATTGATAGATTACCACCAGAAGAAAAAAAAACTCAAGACTAAAAACTACATAATACAGAGTGGCAAAATTTTAGAAAAATATAATTTTGGAAAGTGTCCATTAAAATTGTTATTTCATGCATTTGGGAAAATAAAACACTTTTCAAAAAATAAATAAATGAATAAATAAAGTCAATAATAAATTCAACATGTTACTTCCAAAATTGCACTGCTTATCCATGTATTCTCCTGAACTTCCTTCAATTCTCCCCACTGCAATTCTGAAATAAGAAGCATTTACAAAAGAAGAGAGTAAATCAGAAACAACCAATATAACTATTCTTATAGCAGCTCTTTTTTATGATAGCAGAGAATCAAAAATTAAGGAGATGTCCACCAATTGGGGAATGGCAACAGTAGGAGTAATAAAAATATTACAGTTCACCTATAAACCTACGATCTTGAGGGAGAGTGTACACATACTTATAAAAACTTAGCAGGAAGGCACAGAAGTAGGAAAATCCATGTTCCTGGAGTCGCCCATGATGTTGGATAGTAGACCTTCATGTCCTCAATTTTTTTTACAGAATTTGCATCCAAAAGAAACTCCTGTGGACAATTGGACAACCATTTCCATTAATTGACATTCAACTACCATCTATGAAGTAAGCAAGTTAGCCTAGCAAAATCACCAAAGAACTCTGAGAGGCAAGAGACAGCATGTGCTAGGCAAATTTAATCACCTCCACCTCCCCTCAGACCTAGATAGAGACTGCCTAAGACCCTGAACTCCCAACACTGGGGAATAACAGTTTCTCCCTGACCACTGGCCCTTCTTTCAAACCAGATGTTATAGTAATCATTGAGAACAATTATTCTGGATAAGAGGCCCATTTTTTAATATTTTATTTTCCCCAAGTACATATAAAAACAATATTTAACATTCTTTTTTAAAATTTTGAGTTTCAAATTCTCTCCCTCTCCTGACTTCTCCCTAAGATAATAGGCAATTTGACATAGGTTATAAATGTTCAATCATGTGAAGTATATTTCCATATTCATCATGTTATGAAAAAAACCCAGACATTTTTAAAACACAAAAAAAACAGGGTAAAAAATAGTATGTTTTAATCTGCACTTGGATTCCATCAGTTCTTTCTCTGGAGATGGAAAGGTCATGAGTCCTTGAGAATCATTTTGGATCATTATATTGCTAAAAATACCTACATCATGTACAGTTGATCATCATACAATATTACTGTTACTGTGTACACTGTTTTCCTGGTTCTGCTCACTTCACTTTGCATCAATTAAGTCTTTCCAGGTTTTTCTGAAATAATTCTGCTTATCACTTCTTAAAGCACAACAGAATTCCATTACAATCATATACATGTTCAGCCATTCCCCAATTGGTGGACATCTCCTTAATTTCTAATTCTGTGCTATCATAAAAAAGAGCTGCTATAAATATTTTTGTACAAATAGAACCTTTTTCTATTTTAAAAAATCTCTCTGGGATACAGACCTAGTTATGGTATTACTGGGTCAAAAGGCATAGTTTTAGAGCCATCTTGGGCATAGTTCTAAATCGCTCTCCAGAATGGTTGAATCAGTTCAAAATTCCACCAACTGTAATAGTATTCCAATTTCCCACATTCCCTGCAACATTCATTTTCTTTTTCTGTCATTAGCCAATCTGATAGGTATGAGGTGGTATCTCAGATTTGTTTGAATTTGCATTTCTCTAATTAATTTAGAGCATTTTTAATATGAGTATGGATGGCTTTGGTTTTTTTATCTGAAAACTGTTTTTCATATCCTTTGGCCATTTAATCATTTGGAGGAATGACTTGTTTTCTTACAAATTTGACTCAATTCTTTATATTATTGAGAAATAAGACCTTCACCAGGAATGCTCATTTTAAAATCCCCTGCCCCCAGCTTTCTGCTTGTCTTCTAATCGTGGCTGCATTGGTTTTATTTTTTTTAATTTAATGAAAACAATAAAAAATTTCCATTTTCTATCTCATAAATTCCTCCCTTATCCATAGATCTGATGGGTATACTTTTGTATGTTCCAGTAATTTGATTGTGGTATTACCTTTTAACATCAAAATCATTTTGGAGGTCCACAATTCTTAAAAACAAAAACACCACCATTTTCTAAACAACTGCTACCACCTGGCAGTTAAGCCCAAGAGTCTCAAAAATGACAACACTCTCCCCACCCAAACCACTCATCCTGCTTCCAGTCCAAGCCTCATAGCTATCATCCGAGGAAGCAACTACTTTGAAGATGAGACCTAGAAACTACATTTGAAGTGCCATAGCTACAAACTTTTGAAGATCCAAATAAGAAATTCCTATCCACTGAGATCTTGACTCTCAAATGTTTCAACATCAGAAATTGATATGATTTTATCAGTGAACATGACATTAAATACAAGGGATTATCAAGTACTTTGCTTCTGCACTCTAAAGTGGTATACCTGACCCATAATTAAGACCTCTTTTCTAGTTCATCACTGCCTACGAAAATGTGAGCTCCTTGAAATATGAAATGGTTTTACTCTTCTGATTGTATCTCTACTACTCAGCACAGTGCTTTGAAGACATTAAATACTTCATAAAAGCTTTTTCATACATTAATTTGTTCATCATCTACTAGGCAAAATTACTTCTTTTTTGGCCCCTTCTCCTCCTCACAGAACTTCTGCTATACAATGTCACTTCTCTCCTAAACTCAGGCAGCTGAAGAGTACATAGCTGGGGCAGCTGGGTCGCTCAGTGGATTGAGTCAGGCCTAGAGACAGGAGGTCCTAGGTTCAAATCCGGCCTCAGACACTTCCCAGCTGTGTGGCCCTAGGCAAGTCACTTGACCCCCATTGCCCACCCTTATCACTCTTCCACCTATGAGTCAGTGCACAGAAGTTAAGGGTTTAAAAAATTTTTTTTTAAAAAGAGTCTTTAGCAGGATACTGAGAAAGCATTAAGCTCTTTGGCAGAATAAGTCATCATAATAAAAAAACAACTTCAAAAGTTATCTACACTTTTCCTTCTTCCCTCTTTCTTAAACTATAAAGATTATTATAAGATAATAGAGATAGCCCTGAGGTGTTTCCACTCAAGCTATAGATGATGCTAGAAGTCAATAAGCCCAGATATGTCTTCAAATAGCAGATAATTTTCTTCTTTTCCGATATAATTTGTTTTTATTTAGACTTCTGAAAGATTTTTGACGCAGTTCCCAATCATCTCCTACCTTCCTTCCCTCTCCACATTGAAGAAGGAAGGCATCACTTGACCAAGAAAAAATGTATATATAAATTATGTCTTTCATATTTCTATCAGTTCTTTCTCTCGAGGTGGGCATTCACAAGTTATTCTTCAAGCATTAATTATGTAGCTGTATACAATGTTCTATTGGTTCTAATTATTTCACTTTTCATAATTTCATATAGGTCCTTCCAATTTTTTTGGAGGAAGATAGAATTTTTAATTATGATTCCTTTGGAATAGTTGTGGATCATTGCATTGATGAGAGAACAAATTCATCCAAAAGGATTCTTCTATTACATTTGGTACGAACAGAGACTAGTTTTTCAGCAACCTTCATACTCCAACCACTGAGGTCTCCAACTCCAACATTACTAACAAGCATCTAGGTGGCTGGTATAATGGATAGAGAATCAGCCAGGTCTGGAGTCAGGACTGGCTTCGGACAATTACTGTCTGTGTAACCCTGACCAAGATGCTTAACTTTGTTTGCCTCAGTTTCCTCATCTGTAAAATGAGCCAAAGAATGAAATGGCAAACTTCTCTAGTATATTTACCAAGAAAACTCCAAATAGTCACAAAAAATCAGACATAACTGAAACAACTCAGCAACAACATTCCTAATAGCCTAATGTTCCATACTTCTGGCCACAAACATTCCAGTACAAATTTTCAGTGGAACACAAACCCCATCACCACCTCTCTAAAGAGGAAAATTCCACATGAAGTCAAGAAATGGTATCCTTCTGTAGCTAGTCTCTGATTCAATTGTATTTCATTCAAAAAGCATTTTTAAGCACCTACTATGTGCAATGCATTATTCAATGTATTGGGAACACATAGACAAAAACAGAACAGACCATGCCTTCAATAAGTTTATACTCTAATTAGAGGAAATAATGACAAGTGTAGATATAAAAAATAAAGAAAAAGTACTAATTAATTTTAGAATGCCAATGGAGTATAGGGAACTATTAAATGGACATATCAGGGAAGGTCTTGCATAGGAAGTTGTACTTAAATCTTGAAGGAAACCAGAAGCAGAAGTGAGGAAGGAGTTAATTCCAATAGTGGCACATATAAAGGGCATAGCACCAACTTCCATCTCTCCTCAGGCTCTCTCTCTCTAGCCTGGGACTGACTCATTCACTTTATATGTACTATACTTTCTTCTGATAGTTTAGAATGGTATGCCCAGAGGAATAGTCATTAAACTACACCTAAATTCTCTCAGGGTGTTAGGTATAACTTTGGTATATGGAGGATATACTACATGACACAGTAACTACTGAGCCCCTACCAGTTGGCTTCCCATTTACACAAACCAGAGATAATAACATATTGACTCAATTATATTTTTAAATTATGAATTTAACAAACACCAAAAAAGAATACGTACATGTACAAAGTAGAACAAAAGAATTATATGGGGAAAAGTGAATCTCTATTACATGCAGATTGCTTTTCTTTATTATAAAATTATATAATGAATTCAATATATTTCTTTATAAATTGTGCACCATGTATATATGTCCTTCGGTTCTCTTCATTACAGCAAATATGAATCATTTACTAAAGGGCGAACGTAGAAAAAACTGAAAATGTATTCTGTTGAAAGACATTATAGGAATAATAAAAACGTTACAGTTCTCCCCAAAACCTATGATCTGTCAGTTGCTTTAGAGAATTAGCATCATTCCAGAAAGAAACTCTTGAGGAAAGGTAGCCAATCATCTCCACAAACTGACTACCACCTATGAAGTAAGCAAGCCAGTCTAGCAAAATTACCAAAGAACTCTAAGAGTCAACAGACAACACGTACCAGGCAAATTAAATCACTTCTCCTCACACCTAGATGGAAATTCTAAGACCCTGAACACCAAAGTGTTGGGAATAGCAATATCTCCCTGACCACTGGCCCTCCTTCCATTCCAGATCTTACAGCAAAAGCATTAAAGGAAGCAATCTTTCTGGATAAAAAGTCCACCTTTCTTAACAACAACAGTTCCTAAAAACCTGCCACCAACTTGCCAGTTAAACCCAAGTGTCCCAGAAATGGCAGCATTCTTGCATGCCTTTGGATCTTGGGAAATTCCTTTAAAAGTTTCTGGGGTCAAAATAAAAATCATCACTTAGTTGACAGATCCAACTCTCTGCTGAAAAATCTTTATAAACTTACTGATTCTGGTCTTTAAGCAGAATACACAAACTCTATAGTCACAGCTTTTCTCATTTAGTTGGTCCCAGCAAAGATTGTTCAGAGAGTAAAGTGTTCAAAAACACTATATCAACTGTACCTATGATGAACCAGGATGCACAGGATTTTAGGGTAGGTGCTAAAATATTCTTTTTTTTCCCTCAGACATTTTAAAAAAATTGAAACCAGTTAACTAAAGTCAGTAACTACTCTATCATAAAAGTTGGAACTTATTAATGAGTGGAACTTGAGTGCAGATGTAATACAAATGCCAGAAGTAAGCAAAGAGAAGACCAGCAAAATCTCAAAAATTAAAGATGGAGAAGCAGTTAGGTATGATGATGGGATTAATCCTACCCTGTCTATTTTTAGATCTAATCACCAAAAGTGTAAACACCTCACTTACACTTGAGTGTAACCCACATGTGTGAGAGTGGGTGACAAATCAGAATTGACTGACTGCCCCCTGGGCAATCCTAAGCAAAACCTTTGTTGTAATTGGTACACGTGAAATGGGAGGAATGCACAGGAAGTGGTGCAAAAGAAGCATCTTTTAAAAGGAGTGACAACTTCTTGCGAGTCAGTTCTTCACTTCTTCACCTTGAACTGGACCTGGAGGAGCTCTAGCTGAGGAACTTGGACTGCTTTATATTTCTCCTTAGAACTACATGTGGGTGAGTGAAAAAGGGCTGACTCCCTTAGCTTCTCTAGAGGCACTAGCCTCCATAGGGGCCCTTGATTGGGAGGAGCCCTCATGGCTAAAACACTTGTTAATTGACTTTTAGGCTCTCTGGCTGGGGCTTCTGGAACCCTGCCAGAGTAAAGCAGACTTGAACACATAATCTAGTTCATTAAGCTAGATCTCTTACTCTACCCTTTTCTCACTTCTCTACTTTTACTCTCTCCTATATTTTATAAATAAATTGCTAAAATTCATTTTAGAATTGATATTTATTCAATTCTTGGAGACCACCCCTTTTAATATTCAGTCCAAACATAATTTTCCCCTTTACATTTGTAGAGAGAGGACTAAGTAATCAAAAGCAGTGAGATGTTGGGGAACATAGCATGTCATGGTTATGAAGAGTTTCCAGCTAAATTAGGTTAAAAGAAACTAATTTAGACGAATATTTACATGTCTGGGTAGATAACCCCAATGATGGAAAGAGATAACATTTCTAATTCGTTGCAAGCTGAATTGGAGAAGCATGCATACAAGAGGCACACCTCATAAAACCCAGCAGAAATAAGGCAATAAAAAATAGAAGTATTGTAAGTATCTGAAAGGAGGAGAAGGAAGAAAACAGAGGTGAGCACTATTAATGGGCATGTGTACTTATATCGTTATCTGCTTCAATATATTTTGGTTTATTGTGAATAATAAGAAATGATGTGATAAATTTTAAAAATCACACTGGGTTTAGAGTTGAAAGACTTGGGAATAACTAATAGTTTTTGCAGAAAGTCATACTTATTACCTGTATGACCTTGAGAAAGTCACATTTCTTTTATAGACTTCAATGCCCACATTTGTAAAATATAGGAGTTGGACTAGATGGTCTCTTAAGTCCCTTACTGTTCTATGATTTCATTGGCCTGTGATTTCATGGATATAGGAAACTCTTGAACTAGGAACAATGCTCTGCCTATGTAGTCAACATTCTCCCTGATATTTAGAGAGAAATCTAGAGAACTGAAAAGTTAAGAGTCACACAACCTGCATATGTCAAATGCATCTCTTGAAACCAGCTCTCTGGTCTGAGAACAGCTTTCTCTCCTTTCTAGTATATTGCCTCTTGAGTGATAACAATCAAAGTGTAATGTGGAGGGGGTGGCTGGGTGACTCAGTGGATTGAGAGTCAGACCTAGAGATGGGAGGTCCTAGGTTCAAATCTGGGCTTAGACATTTTCTAGCTGTGTGACCCTGGGCAAGTCACTTAACCTCCATTGCCTAGCCCTTACTACTCTTCTTCCTTGGAGTCAAGTATTGACTCCAAGAAGGAAGGTAAAGGTTTAAAAAACAACAACAACAAAATGTAATGCGAAGCTCCTGATTTCTACCTATATTTTTCTTTTTTTTTTAATTTTGCACTAAATTGTCAGTCATAACATAAATTGAAATTATGGCGCTGTCTCTTCTCTCTTCAAGGCAATTATCTATTCTTCCTACATAGTAGTTCTCCACAGGGAAAGGAAATCGCAGATCACTCCAGCATCTTTGACAAGAAAACCCCTTGGATAGTTATAGTACTTGTGAAAATGGAATTAGCTCATCCTTATACATTCTTTAGACTTTAGCTACCAAGAATATGTCATCCCACCCAACTTAGAATTAAGTGAGGAAGGGGGAGGTCTATGACCCACATGTGCTAGTAAGTGACAAATCAAAAACAAGTGACTGCCCCCTGGGCAGTCCGAAACAAGGCTGAGACTGTCATTTGTCCACGTAGAACTGGAGGGTGGACACAGGAAGTGACAAAACAAACTATCTTTTAAATATGATGGTAACTTCCTGTGAGAGGAGTTTTGCCCTTTGCACCTGGCCTTGAAGGAGCTCAGGTAAGACCTCAGATTGCTTCCTTTTGAATTGCTACGTGAGTAAGTTAGACTGACTCCCTTTTTCTTTTCCTTGGCGTTTCTGGAGGCTCTAGCTTCAAAAGAGGCCTCTCTTCTTAGAGGAGGCCTCGTGGCTAGAAGCCTTGTTTGATTAACCTCTTGCCCCCTTTGTTGGGGCCCCTGAAGCTCTGCCCAGTTCAGACCTCTGGACCAGGCCAGAGTTCTCTCTCTCTTGAGGAAATAGTTTTTTTTCGTAATGGTCTAAGGTTGGCAGGACTTTTCCTTGCTTTTGTTCTCAAAATCAATGTCCTTGGCACCTTCAAAATGGTATAATATCAGAAACACACATGGTTTTTATTTAGAGAAATGAAAGCAAAGACAATGTAGTAACAACTTCCTTGCTGAACACAAAGGCCAGCATATTTTTCCGTGTAACTGAAACAAATGTTTTCTTTCACTATAAAAATAGGTTTTATTTGAGAATGGGACTGTAACCTTTCTACTTTTATCTTCAGTATTCACATGCTAAGTGTTTTATCATTCATTCATTTATACATTATTTCAGTTGGTCCTTATAGAGCAGGTGCAATTATTATCCTGAGGCTGAGAGGTTAAATAATTTGTACCTTGTCACATTGATATTAATCATTTAAAGTAGGATTTGAATTCATCTCCTCCTGATCCCAGTTCCAACACTCTTCCCCTGGATCATGCTGCTTCTCCTTCTGGTCAGGTGGCATAGATTCCTAGATTCCCTGTGGAACTGCAACCTTTTGACTTTCAAACACTAAACACTTAATTCCATGTGACTCTGACCCCTCCCTTCCATATGTCACTCTGCAACAATTTGCATCTCAGTAAAGAGCTGCTCAGTCTTTTCTCTGGTCAACTTAATGTAGGGTCAGGACATCAGAAATACCAGTAGATCTTGGGGAAAATCAGGATAATTACTGTAAAGCTGGTCATAAGGATTTCTGGGCCCTTTCTGGCCAATGATAGAGACACTCCCAAAGGCTAAGAAGAGAAAAACATTACCAGAGTAGAGCAGTAAGGATTTCTGGCCCCAGTCAGAGAAGATATAAAATAGCAAAGAGAACCAATCAGAGTTAGCTGTCCTTTTGCAGACATGGTGAATTTAAGCCAAAGGGTGGTTTTGTTTGTAGCCTCCACTGAATTCTTTCTGGGAACTTGGATAAATGGCTTCATTGTGTTGTTGCAATATATCACTTGGGTCAAAACCAGGAAAATATCTTTGTCCGACTTCATCATTCAGAACCTGGCTCTTTCCAGGGTCATCCTGCAGGGGATACTAATGTTTGAGGTTGTTTTAGCTGTGTTCTATCCCTATTTACATCATGTAGGCATATGGATGTAAATTATCGATATTTTCTGGATGTTTACCATTTATTTTAGCATCTGTCTGACTACCTTCCTCAGTGTCCTTTACTGCCTGAAAATTGCCAACTTCTCCCATAAGGCCTTCCTCTGGCTCAAGTGGAGGGTTTCCAGTGTGGTTGTCTGGAGTCTTCTGGGCTCTATGCTCTATTCCTTCCTCAGTATAGTGGAACAAATTGTGAAATTCAATGCTTATTCTGGCATCACTCAAATGAAATTCTCAGGAAACTTCACTGAAGATGATCAAAGAAAGATAACTGAGTATTTTGTCATGCATATACTGAGTACCCTCCGGTCAGTCATTCCCCTCTCCTTGTCTCTGTTCTCCTCTGTTCTGCTCATCCTCTCCCTGATGAGACATATCAGGCAGATGCAGAATCATGCTACTGGTACCAAGGACTTGAGCACCAAGGTCCATGTGAGAGCCACCAAAGTCATCCTCTCTTCTCTTGTCTTCTTTATTGAATACTTCCTTGCCTTCTTTTTTCCTACAACCACTCATTTCCTTCCAGACCCCAAAGTGGCAGGGACAACTAGCACACTGATTTCTGCTGCTAATCCCTCTATTCAAACCTTCATTTTGATCCTGGAGAACCAGAAGCTAAAGCGAGCATTCCTCAGGATATTCCAAGTCAAAAAGTTGAGGCTGAAATATTAGGCTTTGAGAACTTTCACTAAAGTCTTGAAAAAAGAGTTGCACTGTCTTTCAATCTATCTCAGGGTTCATTCATCACTTCCTTTCTTTGTCTCTCCTCCTCCAATAACACTACTTTCTGTTTGGCAGTAATTAAGGAGATAGTATAAAACCCTGGAAAAAGCCCTGGAATTGATCCAAAAAACTTGAATTACTCTCTCAGCTCACCTTTGAGACCTTGATAAGTTACATCTCTCAATCTTCATTCCATTATCCATGAAAAGGTAGTCTTGGATTAGATGATCCCTAAAATCCCTTGCAGTTTTAAAATCCAATTATTGTAATCTCTTAGGACAGACATGGATTCAACACATTTCCTGATCTCTTTTCCCTCCAGTGAATCTAACCCTTGGAGAAATCCAAACTTACCACTGACTTTACATGTATCTCAGAATCCATGAAAACACAAACTCTCATTCTCTGGAAGTCCTTGGCATCAGAAACATCTTTTATTCTCTGCCTATTGTCTTCAGTCACATTTAAATAAGATCACATTTTATTGAAAACCATTGAAATATGTTCATCTTGAGACTATTTACAAACTACAACATCAAAGTCATAAGAATATAAAAAGTATAGTTCTGCTTTGGCTTAGAGAGGGTTGATGGACTTACAGATCAAAGGTACTTTAAAGGTCAACTAATTCAACATTTTAATTCATCAAAGAGGAAAATGGGAGCCAAGCTCTTTAAGTGACTTGATATAGATTACACAGCATTAAGCATGAAAGGAAGAATTAGAACTAATGATGGAGCCATGAACTATAAAGCCTCTTTCTTCTGTATATCACTGAACTCAGACCTTAGTCATCCACTTTAATGTGTAGTCAAGGCACAGGACTGTAATGCTTTTTTGACTGATAAAATCATGGCACCCACTAGAGATGAGATTAATAATAGAGATTACTGATAGCTTTGGGTAAATTTCATAAACTTATGCTTATAGAAAATAAGATGATGAATAATTGGATGCTTAGTCCTTTGTCAATACCTAGATGATAGGAGGAAAGTGGACATTAGTCTTTTGCAAAAAGGATTCACAACCATTATAGGAAAGATATAAATAATTTTTTAATGCCCAAGTCTCTCTTTCTCCTTCTTCATTCTCATTGCACATAGGTAGAAACATGAATCTCCATAGAGAAGACAAATTCTTCTAAGTGAGTTCGTGGGCATTAAAAGGATAAAATTCAACAAAAAGGAATAATTGCTCTTGAACTAGGGCAACTATAATCTTCTGATTCTCAAATTTTATTACTCCCAAACTAGAGTAAGGGAGGTCTGTCATCACCAGACACAGTAAACAATTCTCTTAATGTCCTCCTATTCCTGCAGTTAGCACCATAGGTACCCAGATAAAGCAATAAATCTACTGATGGCTGAGAAAGGATATGAAGAATCATCCACTAGAAACAAATTAGAGCCATGCCTGAAAACCAAGCTATGCAAAGAAGTTCACAGCTGAAAACAGCTCAACAAATGATGTCATTTGAGACAGTAAAAAATAGCAGGTTGACTCATCCAAAATTCCAGTATAAAAAAGAATCATCACAGTATGATTTTAATATTGTGTGGGATTTCATGGAATGTGGTATCACCATAATGTTTATAAATATTTCTGATTCTTCTTACTGTTATAACATATTTGCATATGTTTAGGAATATTCAGGGTTTTGAAAGCTATGTATAATTAGTCATCTATAATGAGCAATGGTTTTGAATGAATGGATGATATACAGTGTATTTCAAATCTAGAGTACCTTTCTTCAGGCTCATATTTTAGGGGGATACAGGATACTACATGTACAACAACCATAATTACATGGTGTACGTAATTTCGTAGCATCTGGTCCATGGTTTCTATAATCCTTCCTTTAGATACTTATCAGGATATATTTGCTTCTTCAAATTATAGAGTTAACCAGTGGAATTGCTTATTGGCTACAGGAGGGGGTGGGAGGAGGGGAGGGAAAGAACATGAATCATGTAACCATGGAAAAATATCCAAAATTAATTAATTAAATAAATAGACTTTAAAAAATTATAGAGTTAAAAGTGTAGTTTTTTTTTAAGTAATAGCAGTTATTTAAATTGAAAATGAGAGATGATTAAAAAATACATCATAAATTACTTTTGGTTAAACAAAAAAACCCTGTCAAATTTCTTGCTGTGGTTCTGGATGATCAGCAGTAGGCTCATTTGAAGGCTGAATCAACCCTGAAGATTGCTCATTTCTACTTTCAGGATGTGGAGGTGGGGGGAAAAATCCATCTCTTGAGGGAAGATATTGAGGAAAGGACCTGGGTGGATAGACACTTCTCATTGATAATTGAGGATGTGGTGGACCAGGGAAATTCCTTGCTGGAAAGTAGCCCCTAGGAGGTCCATACATGCTTCCAGGAGGAGGGGGTGTAATGGGAGGTCCTCTTCTCATTTTTGACCCTCTTGGATCCACTGGCAACAGAGGACCTCGGACTAAAGGAAGAGGTGGTGGAACAAAGCCTGGGCCAGCTACTTCACTTTGAGGTGCGAGAGATGGGTCAGGCATATTTAAATTACCAAAATCATCTTTGGTATCATTCCTGTTGGATTCCATTTCTGAGGATACCACCTCATCTGAATGAGGAATAGTCATTCTATGATCTCTATCCCATGGAGGTGACAGGGATCCAGTATCTGAAGATGCTCTGTGGGGATCAGATAATTCTCCTCTCTCATTGGTATTCTGATAATCCAGAGGATGCCCTGGTCCTCTTGAGCCTCTTCCTCCTCCCCCTGGAAGCAAAGGTGAAAGTCTGAGTGGACCCTCCAACAAAGTTGGAGGGGAGAGAAAAGCTCTCATTTCTGGTGAAGGCCGACCCATTGGTGAGGGTCCATATGGGGAATGCTCTCTGCTAAACGATCTATTTGGAACATCAAGGGCATAAGGCTCTTTTTCTAAGAGGTCACATTTAAATTCTGTTTCAGTTAATTTTTGTCTGTTGTGCGCATTTTCTTTTTTTAAATCACTGAGATGTCTTTCAGCAGCCCGAGCTGTCAACCAGTTATCATGAGCTTTTTTCTCATGAGCAGTGATCTGGCTTTCATAAGAACGAATTGTCCTTTCCAATTCTTCTTCAAGATCCTTGGCTCGTTCTCTGTAAGAATTAAGCTCTTCAGAAGCATGACTAATCTTTTTTCCTGCTTTGGAAAGTTTCTCCTCTTTCTGCAAGCGGTCTTTTTCTTCAATAGTCAATTTCCTATGAAGTTTCATTTCATTTTCTTGATACAATTCAGTCATTACTTTAAGTTTTTGTTGAAGCTTTTGTACTTCACTTTCAAAATATGCATTTTCAGACTTCAAAGATATTTGCTCAGTTTGAAGAACTTCAATTTGACCTTTAAGCTCATCTTTTATTTTATCTTCATCAGACAATTGGGAATATATATGGTTCCTTTCTGCTTCCACGGTTTTTAAACAAGCATTCAACTTTGCAGCATAAATCAGTTTTTTCACAGTCTTCTTTTGATGATCATCTAAATGTTCTCCAATTGCTGAATCGCTATTTATTTCAGCTTCACAATGATTATCAAAGACATCTTCCCCCAGTGCAGCAGCCCAATCTTTCATCTTCAGCAAGCATTCTGTCAGAGACTTGATCTGACCTTCTTTATTAGTTATAACTTGCTCCATATTTGCTTTAGAAGTTTCTAGCATGTTTTTCTGTTCATTAAGTTCATTCAATCGTTCATTCCATCCTTTAGCTTCTTGTAAAAGCTGTTTTTGGCTTTCCTGAAGATGGTTATTTTCTTCCAATGCATCTTCTATTGATGTTTTAAGTCGTTCTTCATTCATCTGAAACACTTTTAAGGTTGTTTTGGCTTCAGCCACTTGTGATTTGATAGACTTTGATTCATCTTCAAGGGATTGTATTCGTCTTTTAATGTCAGCCATCAACTCATCTTGTTCTGATCGTTTAGATTTCTCCTCTTTCAAATCTGTTTCTAGAGAATGTATTTCATCCGTAAGTACAGAGTTTGCCTTGTTCAGTTTCTCATATGCAGCCTCCAGATTGGATGTTTCTGATGACTCTTTCTCAAAGTTTCCATCCTTTAAAGATGATTCTAGACATTCATACTCTTTTTTAAAAAGGCTAAGTGTTTTAAGAATCTTACATTTTTCTTCTACTAGTTCAGAAACTTTTTTGGCAAGTTGTTTTTCCCTTCCTAAATAAAGTCGGCTTTTAACCTGGTCGCATATCTTCAGGCAATGCTGCTACAACCTTGCTCTTCATTCTAACTCTAAATTAATGAACAGCCGATTTTGGAGTCAGGAGCCATTTCCGCAATCCGTACACACTCAAGCTCCGCCCCCAAAAGTGTAGTTTTTTCTCACTCTGGAGAACATAAATTAATAAATATTGCTTGCTATAGAATTTTTACATATCATCAAACAAATATTAATAATACAACCTTTCTCATTAGGATCTTTTTGTGTTAGAAGGTTATTCCCCATGCCCTATAGAATAAGAGTTAGCAATCATGTGTAGAATCCCAAGGAGAAAACCCATAAATAACCTCCTTAAGGCTTTTGATACTCTGAGAGAATGACCAAAGGCATTTTACTAACCTTGGTACTTTACAAGCAAGGTTAAAGACTGAAATACCTGGGAACATTCATATCCATATCAATTGTCTAGTATCCTACAAGTTATCTTTGTTTCTGAATTGCTTTCATTTTTACTCCTAAAACCTTCTCAGGCTTCTTCTCCCCTCCCCAATAATAACTTATTAGATAAACATCCACCTGGGCCCAAAGGCCCTCCATAGCACATAACATATGGACAAGACCTTCTATAACCTCTATCTATGTTAACTTTGAGCAAATCAGGCAACATTCCCATCTCATATTTTTATTCCCCTCAAACAATTACTGAGCTCAAAGATTTAAAAACTTAGATTTGCAAAAAGTAGCAGATAACACCTTTATTCCATTATAGAATCCTAGAACCCTACAAAAGAAGGAGCATTCCCAACACATTGGAGATAGGACTTCTCCTATTCAAAAAGGAAAGCTGAGAAGTCATCTTGGAACTGCGGTATCACCACCTCAATAAGGGAATTAATACACCATCATCTCACTCTGGACACACATTTGTGGATCTGAAGAATTCCCCTCTCATCTCCAGAATACAATAGAAGATCCTTTAATATATCTCACTGGGACCCAACACTTGTTATAAAGGAATAAATAAATGCTAAATGGAGGCTTGTATCAGAGGGCTAGGTACTATCATTTGAGTCTTCTAGGCAGGGGGCTTAGGCCATCTTTGGTACAGGATGGTTTGGGTCAGCCAGAGGTTGTGTGAGCCTGGCTGAAATGTTTTGGTCAGCCTCTCTGCTATCTCTAAGCTCCCTTGAGGTGAGGAGTAAAAAGCCCCTCCCTTCTGGAGAGAAACTCCAGACCAACAGGAAGTGAACCTGGTTCACTTCCTGAGCAAGATGGATACCTGGTTTAGCCCTCCAGAAACAAGGGAAAGCTATCTTTCCCTCTTCAGCCTTGGCCCTAGTTGATAATAGAATGAATCAACAGAAGCTTTTTGAATAAAGGCCAAGGAGTTTATTAAGGCAAGGGTAAGCTGAGGGAAGAGAGTTAGGGTCTGGAAACTGTTGCTAAGGTTGAAGCCAGTGGTGGGGGAGGGAGAGCCAGAAGGTAGAGGTCAGGCTGAGGGAACCAGCCCCTCAGCCAGGGATAGATTTCACTGCCCTGATGTAGGAAGATCTAGCAGATTAATAAATGAGGTGATGGCTTGGTTTAAGGTTGTCCTTGCCTACCTAAGGAAACTAATTCCCACATTCTCCTCCCCCCAAATTCCCTCCTCCCAGGGCCCAATGGGGAGATCCAGGGGATAGCAGGATGTCAAGGGAGAGGTCAAGGAAAATCAGCCCCATAGTTGGTTCTCTAGGAATATTTATAGTCCCAGCTCTAAGGTTTTTTTTTTTTGGCTGTGAGACCAGGGTCAGGTTGGGTCAACATTCCATTTCCTTAACCGCCATGGTTGTTTCTGTTGGTTTTGCAAATGCAAGAGATTCTTGCAGTAATCCTGCATTACATTGTGAATGGGTTTCCTTTTCCCTTCTTTAATGTGGATGGTAATGGCCACATACTCAATATTTCATGTTTTAAAATACCTACATAATATTAGATATTCTAAAGGAGACTGGAATCGCATTTTTAAATGTGTTCCTGATTTGGAAGTTGATGTAAGATAAGCAAAACATTATTCATTCTCACTCAGGCTGCCGAGGAGGGAGATAAAAAAAAAGAACTAAAAAATATTCTGAGACCATTCTAGAGAGCCTGTATGCTAATAACAAAAGTCCCTTAGTTAACTAATCCCCTTGGGGGAAAAGGTTCAAGGAAGTGAAAATGTGGTGACAACAGGCTTGCCAAATATTTCATCTTATAGTAGAACAAAGGATCAGCCTATTTTCTGGGGTCACAGAACCCTTCAGCAATCTGAAGTCTGATGTCTTTGAAGTCTTCTTCTTCTGAGTCTAATGTCTTTAAAAACATAAAATCAAATATACAGGATCACAAAGGTAGCCAATAATTTTAAAGTACAATTGTCAACATTGTTGTTTTGTTTTGTTTTGTTTTTAATTTTAAAAACTCAGGTTAAGAATCCCTGGAACAAAAAGAAGAGTAAGGCAGATCTTTACATCCCAGTTGTTTGATGAGACCACTAATAGTTATTTTCTGCCAGAATTACAAGTCATAGGAAAAGAAATACTCCAGGTAGTGGTTAGGGATCAGAAAAGCAGCTATCCTTCTGAAACATGACAGATTTTTTGGTTCTGAGTGTCCTTAAAAAGTGAAGGTGCATTTCCCCAACTCTCACATTGAAGAACAAAGGGAGATAATCTCATAGAGAAAATAAGTCATTGAAAGAGAAAATGGCTTTAACTCACAAATGTCATGTATGCATAAAGAAGATGTCCTTTTGACACAGATAAGAATATAAGCAAGGCAGAAGCATGCTTCACTCTTCATCTGTCTCTTTTTGTAGACAGAAAACTAGAGATTGTGAGGGTGATATATGTGTCACTTGGGGACCTAGATATCTCACTCAGTTGTACACTACACGATTTCAGTTTCTAGGCCTCTTGTACTAGCATTCCGATAAATTATGAAATCCATCTAGAACAGTGATTCCCAAAGTGGGCACCACCGCCCCCTTGTGGGTGCTGCAGCGATCTGGGGGGGCGGTGATGGCCACAGGTTCATTTATCTTTCCTATTAATTGCTATTAAAATTTTTTAAAAATTAATTTCCGGGGCAGCTGGGTAGCTCAGTGGAGTGAGAGTCAGGCCTAGAGACAGGAGGTCCTAGGTTCAAACCCGGCCTCAGCCACTTCCCAGCTGTGTGACCCCGGGCAAGTCACTTGACCCCCATTGCCCACCCTTACCAATCTTCCACCTATGAGACAATACACCGAAGTACAAGGGTTAAAAAAAAATTAATTTCCAGGGGGCTAAGTAATATTTTTTTCTGGAAAGGGGGCAGTAGGCCAAAAAAGTTTGGGAACCACTGATCTAGAACCTACTAAAAACTTTCTTGGTGTAGGTTACCTCATCTATAAAATGAAGCATTGGATTAATAAATGTCTAAAGTTGCTATCTTGAGACATCTCTCTACTCTCTCTCTCGGTGATATCACCAGCTCCCTTGGATTCAACTATCATTTCTCTGCAAATAATTCCCAAACCTACATTTCCAGCCTCATTTCTCTTGGCCTTTAATCCTACATCTCAAAATGCTTGTTGGGTCTCATCACCTGGAGGTTACATACATATCTCAGACTTAGGGTGTACAAAACTTAATTCATTCCCTTCTCTGCTAAACCCATTCCTCTTCCCATTTCTGCCAAGGGCACTGTTTTCCCAATCACCCCAGGTTCATCACCTAGGAGTCATCCTCAATTCTTCAATTTTATTCACTCTACCACCTAACACACTAGATTATTGAGGCTAAACACATGGGGACTAATGCAATGGCAAACAACAAGGCAACAGCAAATAATAGGCCAACCGAAGACAAGGCTACAGGGCCTGAGACTGCCATCTCTGTGCTACCCATAGTGGACAGGACTATTTTGCAGCTGGGGGATGGCATTGCACATGTAAAATCTTAGAAAGCCTTTACACTCAATGATTTAGAAGTCCTCCGACATCATTTTCCAAAGTTCTACCTCTCCCCTTATAAGTCAATAAAAGAAATGAAGCAGGTTTTTAATCTTTTCAATTCTAGCTTTGATGACATTGAATTTTTATTGGGAGAATTCTATTCACCCTCAGAGAAAGAGAAGTTTTTAAATGAGACAAGAACCAATCCCAACTTAACTTTATGGCCTACTGTACACCAAGATCTAGAACTCACATCGCATGTAAACCTGTGGTACTTGGTGCAATGCAGAATAGACCTATTAGAAGCAATGCATCTGCATGCAAAACGCCCAAATTCATGGTCCAAATTTGAGAAGCTTAGGCAGGGGAAGACGAAAACCCCAGTAATTTCTTGGACAAACTTATTGAATCGGCAGAAACAATTTTACGCCTGAAAGACATCCAGGCTCCAGAAACAGTTGACCCTATAAGGAGACAATTTGTAAAAGGTGCTTTGCTGCCTATCCAGACATACTTTAGACAGAACTGTCCCCAATGGGAAACATTGTCTCTAGAGGAAATATGACAGCATGCATCCTCTATTCACGATTCCAAAGCCAGAGATGTTAGAGGTGCTAGACAAAAGTGATTCAGAGAAAGATGCAGTAATTGCTGACCTTAGAAAACAGCTGAAACAAGCTAAGAAAGACAAGGAGATTAAAGAAATAAAGAACTTCACTCTCCAGGTCAGCAGGGGGCATAGTCAATCAAGGCAGCCTGCTAATAATTACACACCAAAGAATTCATCTTTAGGTGTTTTCTTTGCTGTTATTTTGGTCATGTGGTCCATCAGTGTCATTTCAAGCAACAAATAGACTTCAGAACCATAACGACAGTAGCAATTCTAGCCAAAGAGATGGGAACACTAGAAAAACATACTACAATTCCAGATGCAAATCACACTGACCAATGTTGTAAGCATGCATGCCAGAAGTACAATCAGACTCCGTCATTAGATCAGATGGAGAGATATTTGAAGGAAGGCATAATTCCCAAAAACTTATGAAGCCAGGCTTCTTTAAAGATGACTGACTTGACCGGAAATGATGTTTGTGAATTGAATATAGGATTAATGGATGTTTCTAATAGACTGGGCATAGGAGAGCATATGTCTTTAGCAAGCTGCACAGAAGGCAATGACATTTCTGATGCAGAAGACCAAGAATGGGTAGACAGGATGCAAATGCACAAAGAGATTTATGGAACACATGAGGATGACTATAAAAGGGGTCAGCTTAAACATTCCACCTCAAAAGGATTGGATGTGAAGCAAAAGGACTACGCAGGAATATGCAATAGCTTGTCTCCAGAGGCATTGCAATCTTGCTTGAAGTCATCAACATCTCTAACTCCTGTCTTTATACCAAGTTTAAACCAACAGAATAGCTTGGATAAAGAAGAAAGCAGTAAGGATTTACAGTGTATTCAGACAGGGATATCATTTGTAACCCTAAGGGAGTTAGGTCTCAAAGTGCTACACCATTCTCTTGCTCTAGACATGAAACACCAAGATATGGTTAGAGAGACTGGCAAATGGAATGTTGAGAAAGGCTTGTCTTTTACTGAGCAGAGCACTGTGTTACTGGGTGAAAGCGTAACATAGACAATCCAAAACCTACTTTTCCCCATCCCCTGGCTGAAGAATTCAGACCTGAAGCTTGGGGGAAAGAAAGTCATCATTTGTCCTCTCAAGTTGTTAATGGGCTCAATACAGACATCTCTGTGAACTGCTCTGTGGCTGGAGACACCAAAGATCTAACTTCAGCCATACAGACTGCAGGGTTGTATAGTGGACTCCAAACAGTCTTTGAGATGGGAGGAGATACACCAGAAGTGTTGAAGGGAATACATATCTCTGTGAAATACGCCCTGACACATGTAATGGGAAAGCTCCTACTATTGAAGACTGTGATATTCAGAACACCAGAGTGGGAGGAAACAGTAGTAAAACCTCTACTTTTTCAGCCCTCAGCTAGTTTCAACCTGAGAATTCCATGAGCCTAGCTGAAGGCAGCTTGGTAACTATGGTTACTCACAGATCTGCTCTGAGTGAGAAAGGGGGTCTGCTCTCTAACTCAACATTCTATTTCAACTCTCCCTTTGACAGAGCTTCTGGGGCTGGTGCAGAAACTTCTGTTTTGATTGGCAATAGTGACACAAGACTTGATGGAGTGCTTGTGCAAGACCATATGCATGACTGGATCCAAAATAAGTACACACAATCTACTGAGGATTCTCTACCAAACCATGGAATGCAAACTCTATGAGTATATTAAGTTGCTCAAAGAATGCCTAGATCAACTTCAAAGGTTAGCTCTGATACAGCAAAGAGTACCTTTTGATTTCAATCTACACAGTTTCCAACCTGGAGATTATGTATATATTAGAATCTTTAACAGAAAGTCTGTATTAGAACCTAAGTGGCTTGGACCATCACACATAATCCCAACAATCCCTAGAGCAATCAAAATTAAAGAGAGTTTAATGGTTCCATGTCACACATGTCAAGCCAGCTAAAGATATGTCCCAACACCAAGACCCAGTCACAATGCAGCACGAAGACCAGGTAATACCAACAAAGCAGCCTAGAAATAAAACCATCACAAGAAAGTAGCCAAGAAATCAAAATATCGCTTTTCAGCAGTCTATATATGAGCCCAGATCAGTACAAGAGTCAGGAAGCAGTAAAATGTTACATCAGTATCAAGAAGATTACTTAACATCAAATTGCAATCATCTAGCTAGAAGAATCATTTATAAACTATCATCAAGAAGAAGAAACAGTATCAGAAAGTCAATCAATTCCAGATCTAGAAAGTGACATCAATGACTAATTAATTAAGTCATGATAACATCATAATGAACTTAATTGTCTTTGTTAAATTGCATCAAGAAAAGAAGAAAATTGATCAAAAGTTTATGGACACACAAAATTTGTCACATCACAAATCAACACACCTGCACAATAGTTACAGTTGAAGTTGACAAGCACGTGTGGCAACATCAAACATCACAATGGAGACGTCACTGACTTAGTGGATCATCACAAGGAAATCAACATTGACCTGACTACACAACAGGTGTGACTTGTACAACAGTGCTATGAAGAGGAGTTCATCAGATCAGCGATGGAACCTTAGGTTTGAAGAGCACAACTTACATACTCACAGAACTCTCACTGCACTCAAATATGTTAGAATTCCATCCAACAGTACATAATGTTTAGCAGAGGATTTCTGAAGGGGTAAGTATGTAACACTTCACCACATGGTTAGATCATTTATCCAACACATAAAACACTTTCAAAACTTCACATGTACATGTGTAAATAGTAGTTCACACACACACAAGAATGAAGGGTTTGTCTGCCCATAGCTTAGAGTTTTCCTCTACTTTGGTTCAGACACCTTTCTACTCAAACCGTCATTCATTTTAAAAGAATTATATATACATATATATATATGCATATATATATGTGCTTGTTCACTAATCCTTAATTATAGTCTGTACTAACATGACAGGGAGAGAATAATAAGTTTTTATAAGCTAGATTAGGGTCATAATTTTTTTTGGGTAAAATACTGTACATAATTTAAATATTGTACCAATCGTCATTCAGAAAAACCTAGAAAGACTTAGATGAACACATGTGAAGTGACCAGTACCAGGAAAACAATGTGCACAGTAAGAACAATATTACAATGAATGATTTAATTATTTTCAGCAATACAATGAGCCAGGACTTCTAAGAGGAATTATGAGGAAAACTGCTATCTACCTCTAGAGAATGAACTGACAGAGTCTGAATGCAGAACAAAGCATATTTTTTTTGTCCTTTATTTATATTTCTAATGTTTCGTACTTTTCATTTCTGGCTTGAATTTTTTCTTTTGGTCCATGTTTTCTTTCACAACATGACTAATATGGAAGCATGTTTTACATGACAGCACATGCATAATCCATATCAAATTGATTTTCTTCTCAATGAATGCAGAGGGAAGGGGAAAATTTGGAACTTGAAAAAATTTTAAATGAATGCTTAAAATTATTTTAATATGTAACTAGAAAAATAAACATTTTGAAAAAATAAAATTCTGTTCAAATGGTGTCATGCACCCTCAGCAATAATTATGGTCTTGAACTTGTGATCCAGTATACATCACTAGGACTGATCCTGGGTTCAAAGCCTGGTACCACCCAACACCACCCACTCTTATCATTTATGTCATTAGTCCAGGCTCCCCTGCTCCCCTTTTGTCTGTCAAGTGACTTTTAAGTCATCATAAAATGACTTCTACCAATGAGAAGAATTTCCTAATTACTTCAACCAATCCACATCTCTCTATTTTTATCACTGTTATGACTTATTTTTAAACTGGTATATAAGTTGTCTACTCCTTGGGGCATAAAAGAAATCCTCTCACAATGGTTGGTGTCTTTTGGTCTTGACCAGAAGTCCAGCTTTATTGTAAGACCAGCCCTCTCCCAATAAACCCATTTCTTTTTGGCTTGGAAACTTGTGGAGATCTCTTTATCATCTCTGATAATCTGATAAGGACAGTTTAGTTGATAAGGAAATAAGGACAGAATAAGGGAAATGTCTTTTACTTCATGCTTCCAGTTCTGACTCCAGGAGCATGGAGTTTATTATATATATATATATATATACATATATATATATATATATTTCAAGACTCATTTCACACAAAAGAAACCCCCCTGAAACTTTGCAGATGCACAGAACTTACAAATTATGTCACATCAAAACACAAAACATTGGCTTCAAAATAGACCAAGGCCAAGGCTGAATTTTGACAAGGTTCTTATCAGAAAGCCAAGTTGGGGAGTATCTTGGCCTTGGCTATAACAGGCAGCAGCATTCCTTGCTGTGTTAACAGTGTTAACCCTTTAAATTCAGGTTTAATAGGAACTTAAAGCTTTTCAATAAGGTCACAATACTTTTCAACAAGAAATCACAAGGATCACAAAAGGAGTCAAAACAGGAGTTTCATATTTTTATCTATTCTCTTATTGGCTTCCCACAGAAACTTTGATTCTCTTATTTGCATTCCTGTGCTTAGAAATTATACAATATAGGAGAAATTCTATGAAAACCCATTCTATACTCTCATGGTGTTTACATACTAGGGGAGGGAGAAGTCACAAGCACAAACAACAATAATACACAACCTTGAATAATATGTGCATATGAGGGAATCAAAAGAAAGGACCAGGTGAGGGGGATTCCTTTGTCTTTTTAAAAAAAACTTCTAGGAATAACAAAGATTTCATAGTGAAAGTGGCATTTTGTGTTATGTTAAATAATATATAAGAACTCAGTGGATGAAAGGAAGGAAGATAGGAATTCCAGAAATAAGGGGCACTAAACAAAAGAACAGTAGAAAGATCTGTGGCACATTAAAGGGAGAGAAAGCTGAACACTATAGCTGGATCATACTATCCCTTGAGGAGAGCAAGATGAGATAACTCAGGACAGGTAAGATGCCCAAAATGTGGGCACTTTGCCAGCCAAAGAAGTTTGTATTTTATTCATGAGAAAAAATAGTGTCACTAAAGACTTCTAAAGGGCAGTTATATGGCACAGTGAATAGAATGTCAGGACTGAAGTCAGGAAGACTCATCTGCCTGAGTTCAAATCTGGCCTCAGACATACTACCTGTGTGACCCAGAGCAAATTTGCTTCAGTTTCTAGATCTGCAAAATGGGCTAGAAAAGGAAATTGCAAAAAACTGTAGTATCTCTGTCAAGAAAACTCTAAATAGGATCACAAAGAGTAAGACACAATTGCAAAACAACTGAACATCAACAAATTCATCCAAGAACCAAAAAGGATACCTTACATAATGCCAGAGACCAGTGTCAACTTTTAATCTGGAGACCCCAAGTCTGCCCTGTTGCCTCTTCCTGATAATCCTGTCTAGGACTTCTCATTTCCTTGTAGCCATAGTAATGCCAATCAATCATACTTCCCTGTCCTTAGTTCCCCAAAAGGTATATAAGCTCTCCAAGTTCTATTGTTCTTTGGAGAAATCATCTAGCGAGGTGCATTCTCCCAAGGAAACATTCCGGAGACCCAGGGTGTAGACTGTGAAATTTTTGGTGCTGGGCTCTGTGATAGCAGCCAAATATTGGACCCATTCCTTTCCTGATTTAAGACTTTGTTTTTTTTAAGACAAGTTAACACCAGCTTGTGGACAACCATAGCCCTCTAACCACTGAGATTTCCAACTCCACTACAATAATAGATTTCATTCTTAAGAGGCAGCTAGGTGGCTGACACAGTGGATGGAATGCCAGGCCTGGAGTTGGAAAGACTTATTTTCCTGAGCTCAAATCTGGCCTCAGACATTTACTAGATATGTGACCCTAGGTAAGACACTTAATCCCTTGGCCTCAGTTTCCTCATCTGTAAAATGAGCTGGATAAGGAAATGACAAACTATTCCACTATCTTTGCCAAGAAATCTCCAAATAGAGTCATGAATAGTCAGATGTGGCTAAAACAACTCAACAACAACATTCCTAACAGCCTAATCCTCTGAGCCTCTGCCCAA
Organism: Gracilinanus agilis; assembly: GCF_016433145.1. Taxonomy (NCBI): domain Eukaryota; kingdom Metazoa; phylum Chordata; class Mammalia; order Didelphimorphia; family Didelphidae; genus Gracilinanus; species Gracilinanus agilis. Next base: position 107,959,611 of record NC_058134.1, read on the forward strand.
AAGTATTCCTACAAATTTTCAGTGGAACATAAACCCAATCATCACCTCCTTACAAAGGGAAACTGCATGAAATCAATAAACAGTTCCATTCTGTATCTAGTCTCTAATTCAAATATATTTCATTCAAAAAGCATTTTTTTAGCTCCTGTTATGTGCTAAGCATTATTTGAAGTGTTAAGAACAAAAAGACAAAAACAGAACAAACCCTGCCCTCAGTGAATTTACACTTTATAATTAGAGGAAATAATAAGGACACGAGTAGATACAAAAATAGAGGGCAAGTACTAAGTAAATTTCGCATGGCAATGAGGTAGAGGGGAACTTTTAGCCGGACTTATCAGGAAAGTCTTGGATAGGAGATTGTACTTAATCTTGAACAAAATCTGAAACAGAAGTGAGGGTGAGTTAATTCCAAAAGTGGCATTTATAAAGAGCATAGAACTAATTTCCAGTTTTCCCCCGCCTTTCTCCCTCCCTAACTTGAAGTTGACTCATTCACCCTACCTGTACTGTACCTTCCTCTGACAGTTCAAAATAGTGTCCCCAGAGGGGAAGCCATTAAGCTAAAATTAAATTCTCTCTGGTTCCTAGGGGTAATTCTAGCATAGGGAGGATACAAACTGACAGCTCAATACTTTGTAAGTCCTGAGCGACTATCATTGGGCTTCCCATTTACACAAAAGTCACAATAATGTATTGATTCAATTGCATTTTTTAAATTATGAATTTAATAAACAAAATACTTAAAAATACAAAGTAAGACAGAAAAGGGGAATTATATGTGAAAAGGTGAATCTCTTGAGTATAACTGGCTTTGCTTTATTGTTAAATAAACATATACTATTGTAAAAGTATATAACAAATGCAACATGTTTCTTTGTGCTATTTGTTTCCTTCTGAATTTCCTTCAACTGTCATTACAATAAAATTAAAAATTTTTAAATTATTTAAAATTATTAAAATATTAAAAAATTTATAAAAAATTATAAATGTAATATTTCATAGTACTTCATAGTATTTCTATTATTTAATATTATTTTACTCCTGTCCCTATATTTGTGCTGAAAATTACATCTTTGAATTTTGGGGTTTGACAGAAATAAAGGCATAATTTTTTGTTTAGGGGGCAGAGGGTTTAGTGACTATAGATGTAAATTTATATTTACTAATAAATTATTGTAAATTTCACATGTACTCTCCCATTACCCAGGGGGATATATATGTCTTTAGATCATTGATTTAATATCAACTATTAATTAATTAAATTATAACTCATTAATACTGCATATACACATATGTGGTTATTCTTATAATAAAATAATGTCTTAATCAATTAATAAATTGAATTATTAATTCTTTTAATCAACTAATATGAAATATTTACTACACAAGAGTTCCTGCAAAGGCAGAGAGACAACTAAAGGATGACCCCAAAGAAAGCCATTAGAGAAATAATAAAAATCTTACACTTCACCCATAAACCTAGGATCTATCAGGGAGAATGAACACACTCTTATAGAAATATAGCAGGAAAGCACATATGTAGAAAAACCTATGCTCCTGGGGCCACTCATAATGCTGGGTAGCAGGTCTTCATGTCAGTTTCTTCACAGAATTTACATCATTTCAGGAAGAAACTTCTTTGGAAAAGTGGCCAATCACCCCCACAAACTGCCACCTATGAAGTAAGCAAGGCAATCTAGTAGAAACAGCAAAGAAATCTGAGAGGCAAGAGACAGCACGTACCAGGAAAATTAAACCATCACCACTTTTCACACATCTAGGTAGAAACTGCCTAAGATGCTGAACACCAAACCTTTGGGAATAGCTATACATCCTTTCATTCCAGGTCTTGCAGTAAACTGTATTGTTTAAAATTATTCTAAGCCCTGGGAGAATACATATCCCAGGACTCCCTGCTACAACTTCCCTTGACACCTCCCACTTCCTTTGTGGGAGGTGTCAGAGAAAGTATAAAAGAGAGAGTTTTGGTGCCTTTTCACACTCTCTACCCTGGAGATGCTCTCAACCCCAGAGGCTCTCTCTTGATTCTGACTCTCGGCTCTCTCGACCCTGGAGACTCTCTCAACCCTGGAGGCTCTTGACCCTCGAGAAGTGCCTTCCAGAGGAGACCCCTTTTCCCTACCTAACTCTTCCCTTTCCTAACTAAATAAAACCTAACTATTCTAACAATAAATGCTACCTGATCTTTATTGAGCTCTGAAGAATTCAGGTCAATTTCCCCACCCGGCTGGGGGCTGCTGACTTGACTACCTTCCTTCCCTTCCTCTGGCTTTCCCTTCCTTCTCCTATCCTACCTTCCTCCTATCACCCATCGTCACAAAGCAATGAAGAGAGCGATCATTCCAGATAAAAGTGCACCTTTCTTAATAGCAGCAACAACCCCAATTTCTGACCAACTGCCACAAATTGGCAATTAAGTAAAAAGAGTTTGAGAAACAGCAATCCCACACTCCATATCACTAATCCTGCTTCTAGTCCAGACCCCATAGCTATCATCCCAAGAAACAATTACTTTTGAGATGATTCCTAGAAACCAGAACCGTAGTTGCTACAGCTACATCCTATCTGAAGACCCCAAAAAGTGAATTTCTAGCTGACCAGACCTTGACTATGAAATATCTCATTAGAAATTGATAAGATTTTATCAGTGGAAAGGAACTTAAAGACAAGGGACTACTATTTTGTTGCTGTGCCTGTAAACATTCTAGAACCTTTATATCATCTCTAATTAAGAGGCATGATCTTTAGAAGGAGAACTAGAGAAAATTTGGACAGCATACTAAAAAGCAGAAACATGACCTTGATGACAAAGGTCCATATAGTCAAACCTATGTTTTTTCTGGTAGCAACTTATGGCTATGAAATTTGGAATATAAAGAAAGTTGAGTGTTACAGAATGTTTTGTTCTTCAAATATTCACATATCTGACTCTTCATAACCTTGTGGATCATAGCATGCCAGTCCCTTCTTTCTCTATGGAGTGAAAATTAGTGTATTATTCTCAATGTATTTTTGACTGGCAATAGAAACTCCAAGTAGAGGTTAAGTTTAAATCATTAGCTTAATTACATACAGTTTTGCTCTTCTTTTACCCTTGCCCTTCCCAGTCTTTCACACAAACCTTTAATTACTACTCTTTTACACCAGTGGAGGGTATTATATTAGTTTCCTATAAATTGGGGAGTTCACATGTATCTTTGGGTCTCTGATTTAAACACACCGTCCTGGTTCTTTGTATTATAAGCAATAAAGCTGCATCTGTCTGCATGCTATCCTGGCCTCTCTGATTATTTGGGTGATTAAATGGGGTGCATCTTGCTATATTAAGACCTCCACCCCAAATTCCAACTCTTAACAATTCCTCCAAGTGTCTCTCAAAGTCTGTCACTGTCAAACCCTTACAAATTATGGTGCTGGGGAAGACAGCAGTGAGTCCCTTGGATAGCAAGGAGATAAAATCAATCAAAAGTCAAAGAAAACAATTCAAAATATTCACTAGAATGTCTAATACAGAAGCTGAAACTTAAATAACACTCTGATACTAGGAAAGATTGAAGGCAAAAGGAAAAGAGGACAGGCAGAGGATAAGATGGATAGATAGTGTCGTAGAAAAAACAAACATAAACTTGGATAGACTTTGAGAGATAGTGGAAGAAAGAAGGGCCTGGCATACTATGATCTGTGAGATCACAAGTAGTTGACTGAATAATGACAAATATCTCATTTGGGACTAGAAGTTCCCATATAGGTTGCCACAACCTACTAAAATGTGAGCTCATTGAAAAATGAAATTGTTTTAATTTTCTGAATTTATGCCTAGTACTTAATCCAGTGTTTTGCACATAGTAAATAATTCATAAAATCTTTTTCATTCATTGATTCATTTACCACCTGCTAGGCAAAGCAACTTCTTTGATTTTTCGTCCCTTCTCTTCCCTTAACAGAATTTCTATTATACAAAGTCACGTCTTTGCTAAACTCAAGCTGCTAAAGCACTGACAAACTCTTATAGTGAATAGCCACCCCTGTTCAGGTGCTGAGAAAGTGTTAGGCTTTTGGGGCAAAATATATTATTAGAGTCCAAAACAAATTTAAAGGTAATATTTTTCCTTTTCCTTCTCCCTTTCTTAACATATAAAAGTCAATATAGGAAAACAGACATAGCTCTGAGAATTTTCCACTCAAGCTGGAGATGACACTAGAAGTTAACAATATGCAAATATAGGTCTTCAAACAGCAAATGATTTTCCTTTTTATTCATATTTCAGTAGTTGTAAAGCTGGCTTCAATCACTTTTTGAACTCAGCCTTTTGCCAATCAATCTGCTCTAAACAAAGCAATATCCCTCCCAAATAGCATAGCTACCAGAAAGATATCTGTAGTTGTTTTGCTATTTATCAGTTCAGCTCATAACAGTTTCTGTTTATCTTCTGTAAATGCTTCCTCATACTGATTTCTAGTTCTTCTGCCCCAACTTCTCTTTCACTCAGCTTCTGTTTGTCACTCTAAATCATGATGCGAAACTCAAAGAAAAAAAATTCTTTCAGATTTAACCTCAACAATTGTTATGGCTTTTAGCAGTCCCAAAATAGTTATTTGATTTATAGTTTTACAATTATCTCCTTAGGAATTCTGGAAATAATAATATGTAAGTGACGTTATGAACTACCAAGGGTTGTAATTATTTTTAACTTGGTGCTTTTACTAGGAACAGGGTCTTTCAACACATTCTTCACCTCCCATTTTCGTTCTATGTCCCCTTCAATTCTCTCTTTATTCTGTTCTTTTTTCCTCTCCTTCTTTCCCCCTTCCCTGCAAGTGGCTTCCAATTCTTATTTTTAAAAGGCTTCTATAGAAAATGGGAAAGTTATAGAGGATGAACACAAAAGTGGAGGAAAGGTACTTTAGGAAGAGTTTCAGGAGCACTAAAATTCAAAATGAGTTGAGGGAGGTACTAAATTCATTGGAGGATTTCACATGGAAGGTGAAGAACAAAACTTAAGCAATAATAGCACAAATCAATTGATTATTAACATGATCAATAAGAAAATGATAAAGAATTTATCTTAATCTTCTCAATAATAAAGATTAAGCAGCAATATATAATTAAAGAACCAGGGCCTCTGATTTCATTGGCATAGGAAACTCTTGGACTAGGAACCAACCTCTGATGATGTAGGTCAATATCTTCTTTGATACTCTAAGACAGAGCACATTAGTGAACTGAGAGGTAAATGGTCACATAATCTGGATATGCCAAACACAACAACTGAGCCCAGATTTCTGGTCTGAAGGCAACTCTCTCTCCTTTCCACCATATTCATCCTTGATTGATAGCAGAGTGTGATGCAAAAGGAACTAAATATTCTACCTGAATGTTTATGTTTCTTTAAATTTTCTACTACATTGTATATCCCATCATCAGTCAAAATTAAAAGACTAATTAATGGTCATTCAATTAATTTGGCATTTCATCAGTACCCCACTCTGGGTGAAGTTCCTTTACCCTTCCATTCTGCATATGACACTGCCCCTTCTCCTCAAAAGAGTTCAATATCAGAAATCAATAAGGTTTTATTCAGGAAAATGACACTAAAGAAAGTATGTTACAAGCTGCCTAACTGATGGACTTAAGGATTTACTAATTTACTTCATTCTAACTTGCAACTGAAACATGGGTTTTATCAATCCCTATTGGAATATGTTTGGGAATAGGACTGTCTCACCCTTATACTTGTTTCTCCAATACATACATATAAGTGCCATTTCATTCATTCATACATTATCTCACTTGATCCTTACAATAGTCCTATAGAGTAGGTGCAGTTAGAATCCTGAGACTCAAAGAGGTCAAATAACTTTTAACCTGTTACACTGATATTAAGCATCTAAATCAGGATTTAAATTCATCTCTTTCTAATCTCAAATCCAACATTCTTCCCCTGGATCATGCTGCTTCTCCTTCTGGTTAGGTGGCATGTAATCCTAAATTCTCTGTGGAACTGCAACCTTTTGGCTTTCAAACACTAAACATTTTATTCCATGTGACTATGACCCCTCCCTTCTCTATGTCACTGCACTGATTTGCATCTCAGCAAAGAGCTGCTCAGTCTTTTCTCTCATCAACTCCATGTAGTGCCTGGACACCAGAAATACCAGTAGACCTTCTTGGGAAAAATCAGGATAATTACTGTAAAGCTGGTCATAAGGATTTCTGAACCCTTTCTGGCCAGTGGCAGAGGCACTCCCAAAGGCTAAGAAGATAAAAACACCACCAGAGTAGAGCAGCAGGTATTTCTGTCTTCCTGACCCCAGACAGAGAAGATAAAACATAGAAAGTGAGCCAGTCAGGATTCGCTGTCCTTCTATAGACATGCTGAATTTAAGCCAAGTTGGGGTTTTGTTTGTAGTCTCCACTGAATTGTTTCTGGGAACTTGGCTAAATGGATTCATTGTGTTGTTGCACTGTATCACTTGGGTCAGGACTAGGAAAATATCTTTGTCTGACTTCATCATCCTGAACCTGGCTCTTTCCACATTCATCCTGCAGGGGATACCAATAATGGACATTATTTTACAAGTTTTCTATCCCCATTTCCATGGCCTAAACACATTTATGAGAATTATTGATATTTTCTGGATATTTACCAATAATCTTAGCATCTGCCTGACTACTTGCCTCAATGTCTTCTACTGCCTGAAGATTGCCAACTTCTCCCATCAAACTTTCCTCTGGCTCAAGTGGAGGTTTTCCCATGTGGTTGTCTGGAGTCTTCTGGGCTCTGTGCCCTATTCCTTCTTCAGCACACTGGCATTGATCCTGAAGTTTAATGTTTATTCTAACCTCAATCAAATAAAACTCTTAGGAAACTGCACTGAAGATGACAAAAGAAAGACAATTGGATATTTTGTCATGTATATTCTTAGTGCCCTCTACTCAGTCATTCCCCTCTTCTTGTCCCTGTTCTCCTCTGTCCTTCTGATCCTTTCCCTGATGAGACATACCAGGCAGATGCAACATTATGCCAATGGCACCAGGGACTTGAGCACCACGGCCCATGTGAGAGCCACCAAAGCCATCCTTTCATCTCTCTTGTTCTTACTTGGATACTTCCTTGTCTTCTTTCTTGCTATGTCTAGTCATTTCTTGCCAGACCCTAGTATGGCAGGAACAACTAGCATACTGATTTTTGCTGCTAATCCCTCTATTCAAACTTTTGTTCTTATCCTGGAAAACCAGAAGCTAAAGCAAGCATTCCTAAGGATGTTCCAGGTCAAAAAGTGGAGGCTGAAATGTTAAACCTTGGAAACTTTCATTTAAGTCTTGAGAAAAGAATTGCACTGTCTTTCAACCTGTCTCGAGTCTAAGTGATTTTATTATGTTCTTCTCCTGTCTCTTCCCCTTGCATAACACTATTTTCTGCTTTGATAAAAATTAAGAAGGTACTGTGATATCCTGGAAAGAGTCATACAATTGGATCCAAAAGACTTGGATTATTGTCTCTGCTTAACTTCATGATATTGAACAACTTATTTTACACCTCTGAGCCTTAATTCCATTTTCCACAAAAAGGTTATCTTGGATGAGATGATCCCTAAAGTCTCTTGCAGTTTTCAAACCCAATTATTGTAACTTCTTAGGAAAGAAACATGGATTCAACCCATTTCATGCTCTCTCTTCCTTCCAATGCATCTAACCGTTGTTGAAGTCAAAACTTGCCAGTGATTCTGCATGTATTTTAGAATCAACAAAAACACAAACTCCCACTCTCTAGAACACTTTGACGTAACCAAATTTCTAACTCTCTGTTCATTGTCTTTAGTCATATGTGAATAAATCACATTTTTAAAAAAAATTATAATATAGCCACATTAAGATTTTTACCAGCTCCAACCAGTTCTGTTTAGGCTGAGAGAATTGACAGACTACAGCTCAAAGTTACTTTAAAAGTCAACTAGTCTGTGTGCAAGTCACTTGACCCCCATTGCCTATCCTTACCACTCTTCTGCCTTGGAGCCAATGCACAGTATTGACTCCAAGATGGAAGGTAAGGGTTTAAAAAAAAAAGTCAATTAGTCCAACAACCTAACTGAACAAAGAGAATAATGGAAATCAAGGAATTTAAGTAACTTATTTAAGATCATACAGCTAGTAGGCATCAAAGGTTGCATTTGAACTCAATTCTCTGATGATAGAGCCATGAAGTATAAAGACTCTTTCTTCCATATGTCAAGGAACTCTTGACTTTAGCCTTTAATTGTAGCCTCTTGACTTTAATTGTACTTTTGTCAAGACTGTTATGCTTAATGAATTGATAAAATCATTGTCCCCACAGGAGATGAGATTAAAACTTAGCTCTCCCTTTCTCCTTCTTTCTCATTGCACTTAAGTGCAAACATGGATCTCTAGAGGGAAAATGAATTCTGATGGGTGAGCATGGGTTTGAAAAGGATAAAATTCATTAAAGGGGAATGGCTGCTATGGAATTGGGCAAGTGGCATCTTCTGATTCTCAAATTCTATTATTCCCACACTAGAGTCAGGAAGATCTGTTACCTCCAGATAAACTAAGAACAATTTTCTTAATGTCCTCCTATTTCCCAAGTAGCACCATTGTTATCCAGATAAAGCAGCAAATACACTAATGGCTGACAAATGACATCAAGACTCACCTACTAGAAACAAAGCAGAGCTACACCTGAGAACCAAGCCATGCAAAGAAGTTCACATTTGAAAACAGCCCAGCAATGATGTCAGCTGATAAGAGTATGAAACAGAGTCCCAATAAGATCCCATTATATAAAGTAATCATCACATTAGGATTTTAAGAGTCAGTGAGGGTTTTGTGGAATGTGATGTCACTATAATATTTATAGATATTTCTCTGATTCTTCCTGATTTTTAATTTAAAATTTTTCACACATGTAGGCACACTGAAATTTCTGACTAAACAAAATATATCACTCAGCACACAGAAGTTTTGCTGTTGATCGCTGTGTATAATTAGTTATATGTAATGAACAATGGTTTTAAATTAATTGATAATTCACAAAGTGTCTTAAATCTGGAATAGCTTTCTGTAGGCTTGTGTGTTAGGGGGACTCTAGATGCTACATGTACAATAACCACAAGTATGTAGTTTACTTTTTTTTTTTTTTAAACCCTTGTACTTCGGTGTATTGTCTCATAGGTGGAAGACTGGTAAGGGTGGGCAATGGGGGTCAAGTGACTTGCCCAGGGTCACACAGCTGGGAAGTTTTACTTTTGTATATTATACCTGTTAAATGCTAACTACTGTCATTAATTTCAGAGCATCCAGTGCATGATTTCTTTAATTCTTTCTTAAGATGCATATAAAGATATATTTGTTTCTTAGAATTTTGCAGCTACAACTGATGTTCTTTCTCACTCTGGAGAACATAAATTTTAAAAATATTGCTTGCTCTAGAATATATATATATATATATACATATATATTTTAAGAGATATATTAATATTTAAAGCCTTTCTTCTTATTAAGATCTTTGTGTGTCTAAAGACTATTATTTATCCCCTACAGAATCAGAGTTAGTATTCACATGTAGAATCCCAAGAGGAAAATCCATAAATATCTCCTTAAGGTTTTTTGATAGTCACTCTGAGAAAATGACAAAGGCCATTTTACAAACCTTAGTATTTGTCACACAAGTTCAGAGACTGAACTCCCTGGGAACACTGATGTCTATATACATTGGTTAGAACCCTACAAGTGTTCATTGTCTCTGAATTTTTTTTCACTTCTAGAACCTTCAGAAGTTTCCCACTTTTTGCCCCAAAAATAACTTCAAGGATAAATGTCCATTTGGGCCTAAATGCCCCCATAGCACCTGATATATAGACAAGACCTTCTATATCCTCTGATTTACCCACGTTGAATAAATCAGGAAACATTCCAATGTCATACTTTTATTTCCTTCAACCAAATTCTGAGCTCAAAGATGCCAACACTTAAATTTGCAAGAAGAGGAAGGAGATAAAACCTTACTTCTTCAAAGTATCCTGTAACCCTTCAAAATAAGGCATATTCCTAACACATTGAAGATGGGGTTTATGCCATACAAAAAGGAAAGCTGAGAAGCCATTTGGAACTGCGGTATCACCATGGCAATAAGGGAATTGCCACTCCATCATTCCATTCTGGAAACAAATTTGTGGATCTGAAGTATCCCCGTCTTATCTCCAGAATATGATAGAATATCCTTTAATAAATCACTTTGGGACACAGCATTTATGTATGGGTTTCCTTTCCCCCTCTTTAATGTGTGATCTGCAAGCATTCAATTCACATTCGACAAAAATAAAAGAGCAGCTTTTAACAATTTTAATTTTAATGAAAATATAGTAAAAGGGGAGAAATATAGGAAAGAGGTAGAGAAAAAAATTGCCCATAACTCTCTAGATCTGCCTATAACTTCCATTAGAAAAAGTCTAGCTGATCACCCTTCAGCTCAACTCACTAGGCAGAATATATATATATATATATATATATATCCCAACCACCAAATAATCACCAACCCACAACACCAGCAACAACCCACAATGACCAACTACCAACAACCAACTACCAAACTACCAAACACTCCTAACCCAAAAAAGGTCAAAAAGCCAAAAGTCCCTCTCAGTCTTTCTGCAGGCCTTTTATATCCCCTTCTTAACTCACTTCCTGTCTCTCTGGTTTCTACTTCCTTTCACAGTGGGCTAGTTTATTTTTACACATGTCTATGGTAAAAGGACCTCCAGGTCCCCAGTTAAATTAAAAAAAAAAAAAAGATTAAGAATTCCCTTTTACAATGCTATCTATTTGTTAAGGCATTTATGCTAGGCATTTTTTAAAATACCTATGTGATATTAAATATTCTAAACCTCATTTGAATTGTATTTCTAAATACAATTTCCTGATTTGTACTTTGATGTAAGATAAGTAAAACATTATTCCCACTAAAGATAGCTCAGGATAGAGATCCTGAATTTACCAAGTAGGGAGAGAAAAAAGAACTTAAAAAATGCTGAGACTTTTCTAAAGACTCTTTATACTCATTCCAAAAGTTCCTTAGTTTTGCCTCTTGAGCAAAGGACAAAAGATTTAAGAAAGTGAGTAGGAAGATATGGTGACAACAGGTTTGCCAAAGTTTTAATGTGCCAGTAGAGAGTAATAAAGTAGAGAATGATTAGATCAATGAAATGGGTATGCAATTTAAAAAATTAGAAAAGCACAAAATAAAAATCCTCAAATAAATACTAAATTGGAAATCCTAAAAATTAAGGGTGAGATCATTAAAACTGAATGTAAGGAAAATATTGAATTAATAAATAATACTAACAATTTTTTCTGCAAAGACCAGTAAAAAATTAATCATTGTTTAAGATGATTTTTTAAAAGAGAAGAAAACAAAATTGCTAGCATCAAAAATGAAAAAGGGTGAATTAACCATTAATGAAGAAGAAATCAAAACAATTATTAGGAGTTATTTTTCCCAATTATATGTCAATGAGTTTAATAATTTAAGTAAAATGAATGAATGTTTACAAAAATATCAATTACATAGACAAATATGGGAGGTAATAGAATATTTAAGTAAAGCTTTTAGAAAAAAGAAACTGAATAGACTATATATTGTCAGTTTTGATGGGTAGGTGATTCTTGGTTGTAGACCCAATTCTCTTGCCTTCCTGAATATCATATTCCAAGCCTTGCAATCCTTTAGTGTGGTAGCTGCCAGATCCTGTGTAATCATGACTGGGGCTCCTTGATATCTTAATTGTCTGTTTCTGGCTGCTTGCAATAGTTTCTCCTTGAACTGGAAGCTCTTGAATTTGACCATTAGATCCCTGGGGATTGTCTTCTGAGGATTTAATGTAGGGCGTGATTGATGAACTCTTTCATTGTCTATTTTGCCCTCTCATTCAAGAATATCAGGATAATTTTTCTTGGATGATTTCTTGTAGTATAATGTCATCACACTTGTAGTATAATGTCATCACACATAGATTGGCTAAAATGATAAAAGGGCAAAATGGCAGATGCTATAGTGGATATAGAAAAATAGGGACTCTAATATATTGTTGGTGGAACTGTGAACTGATTCATGGAGAGCAATCTGGAATTATACTCAAAGAGTTATAAAACTATATATACCAGAGGGGAGTCAGGCAGCTCAGGGGATAGAGAATCAGGTCTAGAGACAAGAGGTTGTGGGTTCAAATCTGGCCTCAGACACTTCCTAACTAAATGACCCTGGGTAAATCCCCATTAATCCCCATTGCCTAGCCCTTATTGCTCTTCTGCCTTTGAATCAATATACAGTATTGATTCTCTCATGGTAAGTCAAACCATGATGAATAGGAAGGGTTCAAGAATGACTTAGCACTGAAGAAATAAACAGAAATTATTTTGATGAAGAGAAAAAGAGGGTACTGTCTAGAGACCAATATAATGTCCAATTTAAATGTTTTTGTTCAAAGATATTTTATTTTCCCAATTGCATGTAATTACAATTTTCAACATGTATTCTGGAATTATAAGATCTAAATTGTCTCCACCTCTCTCTCCCCTTCCCCCTCTTGGAGATGGTAAGCAATTTGATCTGGGTTGTATATCTAACTTTAATTTTAAAAGCATATTTAGAAAATGGGTGGGGACGAGGTGGGGGGGGGAGGAATGGAGGGAGGGAGAAGCCAAAATGGCAGCATAGTAGCAGGAGCCTTCTGAACTCCTTTCAACCAATCATTATAAAGCATCTCAAAAGGACAGAAATCAAAACCAGATGAGTAAAGGGGCTCTCCCACTGGATGTAGCATTAAAGGTAGGCAGTGAGTGGTGATTCTTATGCTATGAGGGTACAAAACTGTACTAATCGAAGCTCAAGCTGATCACACCTCTCCCACACCACAGTTAGAGCAAGGGTGGAGGCAATCTCTAAATTCTTGGAGGCTTCCTGAAAAAAGCACAGACTTACCCCTTGAAGGCAGTGCAAGGCCTTTGCCTCAAGACTCAAGGCTGAAGAGCATGAAGCTTGGGCAGAAACATAGCCAAGGGAGCAAGGGCTAGAAAAAGCCTCAGGGAAAAATGAGAAACAAGGTAAAGCTATATAAGAAGAACTCAAAAGTAAAAGCAAGGTACTATGGGAAGAGTTTCAGGAACATCAAAGTTCAAAATGAGTTGAGAGAGGCACCAATTCATTAGTGTGGATAGCCATCAGCTGGTAATGAAGAAAACTCTTTATTATATATGGTTTGGATTCAATGGCATCTAACTCTGTCTAACAACCTGTGAAGCTATAGCATCAAACTGTTATTTCCATGTAGAAAATGAACTGATCTTATTCTCCTTGGTCCCCAAAAATTAAAAATAGGATAAATGTGTAAAAAATATAGAAAGACACATTTCAATTTCATATGAGAGAAATTTTTCTCAATTACTTTGTTCAAAAGTAGAATGGGTAGCTTCATAAGGTAATGAATTCTGCACCACTGGAAGTCTTCTAGTGAAAATTAGGTGAATATTTGTCAGCGATAATGTAGAAGGAATTCCTCTTCATATACTGATTTAACTAAATGACCACTGAAGAACCTTCCAGTTGTTAATATGAAAAATGATAAAGGCTGTGATAATAATATAAATTAGTATTTTAATTAAAGCCATGTTGATAGATAAAATCATTCGACCACGCGCTTGTAAGCATTCAAAACTGCCGCCTCCATTTTGCCTCCTCTTTCCTGGCCATGGCCTACTCGCAAAAGAGACCACTCCCTCCTAACCCACGAGATTTAAGCTCTCCCCTGCGTCAAGAGGTCGGAAACGGAAATCAGTTGGACCATGTTGGATCACGGGAAATGTAGTTTTATACATTTCCCAAATTTCACAGTTTTGATATTCTCGAATATGAACACCAAAAAAAAGGCAAGTGATTCCACAAAAAAACCACCAGATGAGTTAATTCATACAATTTCTGAAATTAAACAATAAAAATGATTAAATAATAATAATGTGTAATGGGGCTAAGAACTTTGTGATTTCATTTCTATAAGATAAGGATAAGGAATCTATCTCTGCCTATGCAGGTCAACATCTTCATTGCAATTAGGATACTTAGAGAATTGAGAGGTTAAGGGTCACACAACATGGATGTGTCAAATGAAACACTTGAACATAGATATCCCTTGGTCTGAGACCAGCTCTCTAACCTTTCCCCAATATTGTCCTTTGATGAAGAACAATTAAAATATAAAGTGGAAGCTCCTGCATTGAACTCAGATGTTTACATTTCTTTAAATTTTGTACTTAATTGTATATAACCTTTTAAGTCAAAATCAGAGACTAAGCAATATTGATTCCATTTTTTTGGTATTTCATCAGTAACCCCTTCTGTGTGACATTTATCCTTCCACTCTGTCTGACACTGTCCCTTCTCCTCTCTTTCTGGCAATTTATGTATATACTTCCTATAAAACACTTCTCCACTGGAGAAAGAAATGGCAGACCACTCCACTATTTTTGCCAAGAAAATCCTTTGGATAATACGGTACATGAGATCACAAAGATGTGAACACAACTAAAAGACTGAACAACAAAACCTATGGAATACTAAATCTACCTCTCTGTGTATTTGACACAAAAGCCCACATTTTGAGTAAAATGATACCACATTCTCCTTAATGATTCTGGGTTCTCTCTTTAATGTATCTCTTCCACACCTTGACATAATGACTCCCCATCTCTGAACAACTCTATAGAAATAATAATTTTAACATATAGTTTAATGGTTTTCAGAGCTTAAGCACATTATTCTTTTTAACTTGGAAAGATGTACACAATATAATGAAAAGTGAAATGAGTAGAATCAAGAAAATATTGAATAAAGATACAGAATTAATATGTGCAGAAAATGTGCAAACACAGGAATAATATGAACACAATTACAAAACACTTTTCACACAAATAAAGTCAGATCTAAATAATTGGAAAAATTCTAATGGCTCATGGGTAGGCCAAGCTAATATGATAAAAATGATAATTCTACCTAAATTAATTTACTTATTCAGTGCCATACCAATCAAACTACCAAATAATTATTTGATAGAACTAGAAAAAGTAATAACAAAATTCATCTGGAAGAATAAAAGGTCAAAAATATCAAGAGAACTAAAGAAAAAAAGATATGAAAGAAGGTGGCCTAGTATTACCAGATCTCGAACTGTACTATATAGGAACAATTATGAAAATAGTCTGGTACTAGCTAAGAAATAGAATGGTAGATCAACAGAGTAGATTAGACATACAATATACTGGAGTAAATGACTTTAGCAACCTAGTGTTTGATAAACCCAAAGACCTCTTGGAATAAGAACTCACTCTTTAACAAAAACTCCTGGAAAAATTGGAAAACAGTATGTCAAAAACTAGATATAGCCCAATATCTCACACCTTTTGACTTTCATACACAACACTTTCTTCCATTTGATTCTGTCCCCTCCCTTCTCTATGTCACACTGCACCAATTTGCATCTCAGTAAAATGCTGCTCAGTCTTTTCTCTTATTAACTCAATGTAGGATCTGGATACCAGAAACACCAGTAGACTTTCTTGGGGAAAATCAGGATAGTTGCTGTTGGGTTAGCTTCAAGGATTTGGTGGCTCTTACTGGACAGTGACAGAAACCTTCCCAAGGCCAAGAAGAGAAAATCACTACCATAGTAGAACAGCTAGTATTTCTGTCTTCCTGACAGCTTTCAGAGAATTTATAGAAAAGCAAAGAGAACTAGAGTGAGAGTTTTCTGTCTGTCCACAGACATGTCAAGTTTACAGGTAATGGTTGTATGTGTAATCTCCACTGAGTTCTTTCTGGGAACTTGTTTAAATGGCTTCATTGTGTTGCTGCACTGTATCATTTGGGCCAAGACCAGGAAAATTGCTTTGTCTGACTTCATCATTCTGAATCTGGCTCTCTCCAGGATCATCCTACTTGGGATAATAATGTTTGATATTATTTTATCCGCATTCTATCCCCATTTACATAATGCAGGTATATTGATGCAAATTATTGATATTTTCTGGATGTTTACCAACAACTTAATCATCTGCCTGACCACCTGCCTCAATGTCCTCTACTGCCTGAAAATTGCCAACTTCTCCCATCAAGCCTTCCTCTGGCTCAAATGGAGGGTTTCTCATGTGATTTGGGGCATTTTTCGGGGCTCTGGGCTCTATTCCTTCTTCAGCACACTGGCACTGATTCTGAAATTCAGTGATTATTCTGACCTCAATCAAGTGAAACTCTCAGGAAATGTCAGTGAAGAAGTCAAGAAAAAGTTAACTAATTATTACATCTTACATTTTTTGGGTCTCCTCTGGTCAGTTATTCCTCTCTGTGTGTCTCTGCTCTCCTCTGTCCTGCTCTTTCTCTCCCTGGGCAGACATTCCAGGCAGATGAAGCATCATACCAGGGGCACCAGGGACCTGAGCACCATGGCCCATGTAAGAGCCACCAAAGCCATTCTCTCTTCTTTCATACTCTTCATTGGATACTTCCTAAACTTATTTCTTGTCATGTCTAATCATTTCTTTCCAAAACCCATTCTGGCAGTGATGACTTGGGGACTGTTTTTTACTGCTTATCCCTCTATTCAAACCTTCGTTCTAATCCTGGAGAACCAGAAGCTAAAACAAGCATTCCTCAGGATGTTCCAGGTCAAAAAATGGAGGCTGAAATGTAGGTCTAGGGAACTTTCATCCAAACCTTGAGAAAAGAACTGCACTGTCTTTCAAATTGTCTCACAACTGAATTCTTTCATCATTTTCCTCCTCTTTCTCTTCCCTTCCCAAAACACCACCTTATGCTTGGAAAAAATTAAGGAAGTACTTTGATATAATGGCAACAGCCCTGGAATTGGATCCAAAAGACTTAGATTACTAAATCTGCTCACCTTTGAGACCCTAGAAAAGATATTTCACTCCTCTCAGCCTTCATTCCCTCATCCACAGAATAGCTGTCTTGGATGAGGTTTTCTCTAAGGCTGCTCACAAATTTAAATTGATTATTGTAACCACAATAAGAAAGCTATAAATGATTTGCCAACACCCAACTCTCTCTTTGTCCTTCTTCAGTCCCATTGCCTTTATATGCAAAAGTGAATCTCTAGAGGGAAGATGAATTCTAATAGATGAATCTGTGAGCATGAAAAGGATAAAATTCAACAAAAAGGAATCTCTGATCCTGCACAAAGGCAAGTGGCAAGCTTCTGATTCCCAAATTTCATTATCCCCAGACTAAAATGAGAGACTTGTCACCCCCAGTCACACTAAGAACAATGCTCTTTTTTTTTAACCCTTAACTTCTGTGTATTGGCTCCTTGGTGGAAGAGTGGCAAGGGTGGGCAATGGGGGTCAAGTGACTTGCCCAGGGTCACACAGCTGGGACATGTCTGAGGGCAGATTTGAACCCAGGACTGGACCTCCTATCTCTAGGCCTGACTCTCAATCCACTGAGCTACCCAGCTGCCCCTAAGAACAATACTCTTGATGTCCTCCTATTTCTTCAGTAGCACCATAGTCAACAAGATAAAGCAACAAATTCAATAATAGCTGAGAAAGGACATGAGGATTCAACTACTAGAAACAAAACAGAAACACGCCTGAGAGCCAAGCTATGCAAAAGAGTTCACAGTTGAAAACAACCCAGCAATGATATCATTTGAGAGAGTATGGAACAGCAGCTTGTCTCATCTAAGATTCAAATGTAAAAGAGGATTGTCACACTATGATTTGAATATTCAGTGTGGGATTTTTTGGAATGTGGTGTCACTATAATGTTTATAGATATCTCTCTGGTTCTTCCTGCTCTTAAATGAATTTAAGTAATATTTTTTGCATACATTTAGAATCATTGAGGCTTTTCACTAGTCAAAATATAGCACCAAAGCATTCAGGGTTTGCTGCTAATAACTATGTATAATTGTTATTTATGATGAGCAATGATTTTGAATGGATGGATGACTCAGAGATTATCTCAAATTATCTCAAATCTGCAATAGCTTTCTGCAGGCTCACTCTTAGTGGAACTCTGGATATTACATGTACAACAATCACAAGTTCTTTGTGTATTGTTGTATACTGTACCTATAAAACTCTGACAACAGCAATTCCTTTCATAGCATCCAGTTCATGGTTTCCATAATTCTTTCTTAAGATGCATATCAGGATATATTTGCATCCTAAATTTTGTAGCTACAAGTGCTGTTTTCTCTTACTCTGAAGAATAACAATTTAATAAATATAGCTTGCTACAGTAAATATACCAATAGTCAAACACATAATAATACCGTAAAGCCTTTATTTATCCTGAGGATCTTTGTGTATTGGAAAGTTATTCCCCATCTACTATAGAATCATAGAAAGCATTCATTTGTAGAATCCCCCCCCCCCCAGAGGAAAACTCTTAAACACCACATTAAGGCATTTGATACTCACTCTGAGAGAATGAACAAACACCATTTTACTAACTTTTTTACTTGCCAAGAAAGTTTAGAAACTCAACTCCCTAGAACATGTATGCCCATATCTATGGGTTAGTATCCTGTTAAGTGTTCATTGTATCTGTATTTCTTTTGTTTTCACTCCTAAAACTTTCTGAGCTTTCCTCCTTTCTCCCTCAATAAAAACTTCTTAGATAAATGTCTGTCTGGGCCTAAATGCACTTATAGCACCTGACTTGTGGAAGAGACCCTTTATATCCTCTGTTTTAGCTAACTGAACAAATCAGGAAACATTACAAACTCATACGTTTATTCCTCTCAACTAATTACTGAGTTCAAAGATGCAAATTCTTACATTTCAGGAAGAAGAAGCAGATAACAGTTATCTCATCCTGAAACCCTAGAAAAGAAGGAACATTTCTAATACTTTAGAGATAAGATTTAGCCTATAAAAATGGAAAGATGAGAAACTATCTTTGGAATTACTGTATCATCACTCCAGTAAGGGAACTGGCATACTATTATCCTTCTCTGAGCACATATTTGTCAGTCTGCAGAATCCCACTCTCATCTCCAGAATACAGCAGAATATCCTTTAACAAATCTCTAGCACATCCTTCTCTTTTATGTGGATGCTGAGTGATCACATAAACAATATTCAAAGAGGTATTTGCCCCCAAAAGGAATTGAAATGGGTAAGAGAAACTTATAGATTCTTTTTCTTATCTTATTAGGACTTAATTTTTCCCAATTACATGTAAACAAGAATTTCAACCTTTATTTTTAAAACTTTTGAACCCCAAACTGTCTCCCTCCTTCTGTTCCTTCACTCCTCATTGAATGAAGGCAAGCAATTTGATATAGGGTATGCATATAGTCAGGCAAAGTATATTTTCATATTATTCTTGTTGTAAAAAAAACCCACAACCTTTCCTCACAAAAAAGAAAATAAAGTTTTAAAATAGTATGTTTTGGAAAGCACTGAGACTCCAACAGTTCTTTCTCTGGAAGTGGATAGGATTGTTCATCATGAGTCCTTCGGAATGGTCTTGGATCATTGTTTGGCTGAGAATACCTATCCATCCACAGTTAATCAGTGTACAATATTGCAATTTCTGTTTTCTATGGTTACCTGGAACTACTCATTTCACTTTGTACCAATTCATGAGTCTTTCCAGGTTTTTCTGGGAGCATCCATTTTTTATAGCTCAATAATATTCCATCACATTCATATAACACAACTTGTTCAGTCATTCTCCAATTGATTGATATTCCTTCCATTTCTAATTCTTTCTACCACAAAAAGAGGTATTATGAATATTAATATATATTTCTTTTGTGTGTTTTTGTATCTCTTTGGAACAAACTTAGTGGTATAACTGAGTCAAAGAGAATGCACACTTTTAAAGATCTCTGGGCATTGTTCCAAATTGCTCTCCAGATTAGTTGGATCAGTTCACAATTCTAAAAACAATGCTTTAGGGTTTCAAACATATAGCTAGCTTTCCTTTCTTTTAAAGGTATATAATAAATTCAACACATAACCTTCAAAACTTCATTGCTTATCTTTTTCCTTCTGAACTTCCTTCACTTCTCTTCAATGCAATGTTTAAATATGAAACTAATAAATGAAATAAAAAAGAAAATGAAATCTACTAAAATAATGGGCAAAAGCAGGAATAACTAGAGCATCTACTCAATAGAAGCAAATTGTAGGACTAATAAAAATAGTACAGTTCACCCATGAACTTCTGATCTGTTGGAGAGCATGTGAACACAGATATAAACCAAGCAGAGAGGTGAATGAGTAGGGAAATCCCTATATCTGAAGTCACATCTGATCCTAAATAACAAGCCTTCTTGTCCTCTGTATGTTTAGAGAACCTGTATCATTCCAAAAAATATCCCCTGTGAATAAGGGGTCAATCATCCTCACAAACTGATATTCAAATAACACCTTGGAATTACACAAGCCAACCTAAAAGAATCACCATAAGCTCTGAGAGGCAAGAGAAAATATGTGCCAGAAGAATTAAACCATCCAACATTTCCTCTCATACCTAGATGGAAACTATCTAAGACTGTGAATACTGAAGCCTTGAGAATAGCAGTATCTCCATGAACCCTGGAATTACCTTTCATCTCAGATCTTACTTTTCTTAAAAGCAACAACACACATTGCTGATCAACTGCTACCAAATAGCAGTTAAGATCAAGAGTCTCAGAAATGGCAGCAACCCTCCTTTCCCCAAAAAATTACTAATCCTACTTCCAGTCCAAACCCCAAAACTGCTATCCCAGGAAGCACCTACTTTGAAGATGACGCCTGGAAACTATAGCTAAAGATGCCATAGCTACAATCTATGAAATACTCAAAAAAGAAATTTCCAGCCACCAATACCTTGACTGTAAAATGACATTAAAGACACAGGATTACCAACTACTTTGCTGCTGTGCCCTAAGGGCTATGGTACCTTTATAAAATCTCTAATTTAAAAATCTTGCTTCTTGGAAGGAAAGCTATAGTAAATCCAAACAGCATACTAAAAAGCAGAGACATCCTGTTGTTGACAAAGGTCCAGATAGTCAAACCTAAAGCTTTTCCAGTATGTATTGTTGTAGGAGTTGGACTATGAGGAAAGCCGAGAACTACAAAGACAATGTTTTTGAGTTGTGGTGCTGGAGAAGACAGTTGTGAATCCTTTATAATGCAAGAAGATCAAACAAGTCAATACTCAAAGAAAATAATTCAGACTACTCTCTGAAAGGTCAAATACAGAAGCTGAAACTTAAATACTTTAGCCACATAATGAGAACACAGGATTCTGGAAAAGACTCTGAGCTTGAGAGACATTGAAGGCAAAATGAAAAGAGGATGGTAGAACATGAGATGGATACATGGAGTCATGGAAACAATGAACATGTATTGGACAGACTTTGAGAGATAGTGTAGATAGAAGGGCCTGGTTGCATGGCCCAAGGAGTCATAAAGAGTTGAATATATTTGAATTAGTGAACAATAACCATAGGAGTCTCATAATGGATAGTAAAAATTCAAAGTTCAAAACACACATTAATTCAAAAGTTATTTGTAAATAGATTTCTGCTTCACTTTAATTTCTGAAACACCCAAGTATCCAATTAGATTTTCTAATAAAACTGATTTACCTATTATTTTAAAACTTTTGTCTTTCCCATGAATCGGGAAAGAGTTAACACAAAATATAAAGTAATTTTTATTTTACTTCACTGTCACTCCTTAGAACTTCTCTCTAATTAGAAAAATAACCTTCTGTTTTTGCCTGCAAAAGAATGATTCTGAGGCATGGGAAATGCTCTCAATTCCTTTAAAACAAATTCTAATGCATGTTAAAACCAAAACTGACTAGAATATTTAAGCATTTCATAAAAACCCATTTAAACCATGATTTGTAAATTCACAAGAGTGATCTTTCATTTTAGACACAAACTCAGTTTCTAAATAGTTTATGATGAGAAAACATGTAATCTAAGGGAAAAGATTCTCTTATTTCTTATCTATCTTTCCCTCCTCACTATCTAAAACTGACTCATATTTTGGAATGTAAGAAGGAGAGATTTGTGGTTAAAGCTTAAAGAATTTTTTTTTAATTTTCCATCTAGGTTACATGAACACATGATTCTAAAAACAACCACAATAAAATGACATAGGCAGATCACGTACAGGCCCAGTTATAAACATACAGCCGTGAGTACCAATATTTCTTTACTGCTGAGGCTATAGTTACCAACCTTAATTACCTCCCCCATTAAAAGAAAGCATTTGCTGGTTCATTTTAACTCATTAACAATCTTTACATATTGCCTTATATAATCTACTACTGCACACCTTCCTCTCTCAAACACATACTAAACAAAGTTGCTCTATAATTTTTTATCTTCCTAAAGACCTTGCTGACTAGAGAACAATGTTGTAGTATGTCACTAAGCCCCTAAGTCCAATTTGAAGCAAGAAATGGACTGAAAACAAGACACCATTCCAGGTGAAAATATATCATTTCTTCAACCCTACTTCCCAACAAAAAAAAATTTGGAGAGCATCACACAGGAGCAAATCAAAGTATACGTGGTTAGGAAAACAGGACTTTCTTCTTTGGAACTTCAGAAAATGTCAAATGGCAAGCTCTTCCTCTACCATCCAAAAAAAAAAAGAAATGAAGGTCTTCATTGGAGATTAAAAACACATTTTATATCTCAGTGAATATCTTTCAATCCTGGGAAGAGAGATCTTTGAAGGATGAATTACTTTCAAAATATGTCCCTGGAAAAGTAGCAGCTTTTAAATATTGCCAATTATTTACAAATCTTATAACTTATAAACATATAAACTAGTACACAAAACAAATACAAAAGAGTACATACAAAATTATTCACTCACCTGCTTTCACTTGAAGAAAAAATGATTGGAGAGAGCCAAACTACAGCAATAGAATCCCTAATAGAATATCTCCATTTGTGCAAAATTATAACACTTGAGCCCTATAGAATAGGGGAGGTCTTGATAAAGATCTGGACTGTAGCACTTCTTTTCCTGACTTCTATCTTGATCTATCACTTTTAAAATCTAACAAAAAGAAATCCTGTGGCAAATCCCTGAGCAAAATAACATTTATTTCATTATTGAGTCAAGCTCAATGTCAATAAATGGGTCAGAGGCTTGCTCCCATTTATGCCAAAGACCCCAACCAAAACAATAATTCTCCTGTTTTATGTTTTGAGAAGTAAAGAACAAAAAACAGGACTGGGTAGATAATATCAAGGGATTAAAGGTAGCATGACTGCTTACAAAGCTAAAGTATAACTAACATTATTGGTTGGAAGTCTGATAATCTGCTAGCTATGATCCTACCTTCACTTCTTCTCTCATAAAAATGAGAAGTACTCAATACTTGAGTGCAAGTGTGAGATAGTGGTCTAGACTTGAGGTCAGCAATCCAGAGATCCTTGACCAGTAGCTGCTTGTATAAATATGCAAGGCCCAGAAGTGGCAAAATAGCTCAATGGATTGAGAGCCAAGCTTGGAGATGAGAGGTTCTGGCATCAAATCTAACTACACAGTTCTTATCTTTGTGATCCTGGGAAAGTCACTTAACTCTCACTGCCTAGCCCTTCCCACTCTTCTGTCTTGAAACCAAAACACAGAATTGATTCTAAGACAGAAGGTAAGGGTTGAAAAAAATATATGAGGCCCTTTGGGTTCACCTCCTCCCTGAGATGAGCTAAATTCCTTGCAGCAAGAACAAATCAGTGACTAACAAGAGAGATGGATTTCTAAAATTAACCCATTATAAGCCATCTGAATTCTGAACTAAGTTCAGAGACAAGGAACTAAGATTTAAACAATTATAAGATAAAAGCAGCTAAATGACAAAATCAATTACTTGTAAAAAGAATCAACAGATCTCCTAAGCAAATTGGCTGCCACCATCCAATGTCAACCAGATGGACAAATTTATCTCCACCTACCCAAGAGATCTCTAAAACACCATTCCATTTCATTTTTAGACCCATGTAGTGAGGAACCATTATACCAATCAACTGACAACATCTATAAGATTCCTGATGATATTCCTGATTACGTGTGGGCTAAAAATTCAAATGAGGTGGACAGAATTTTATCAGCAGAATCAGTAAAAAATAGAGGTAAAAGAAGGTTTACCTCCAAGAATTCCTCAGTTCAGACTTAACTAAGAGGCGATAGAGGGAGTGAAACCCATCATAGAGAGATTATTAAAGCAGAGTATATTAAAATATGGCTTTTCACAATATAATACACCAATCATGCCAGTAAAGAAAGCCAAATTATCTCCTGATGGGAAGACTCAATGGCGTTTAGTACAAGATCTCAGAGCAATAAACAACCATGTGCAAAAGACCTATGCCATGGTACCAAGTCCATCACAAATCATAGAAGCAATACCACCTGAAGCTGCTTGGTTTACTGTTCTGGACATGAGCTCTGTGTACTTCTCTGTTCCCCTGCACAGAGACAGCCAGAAGCTGTTTGCTTTCACATGGGAAGGCAAATCCATCCAATGGACCCATTTGCTCCAGGGTTTTTCAGATTCAGCTTTGGTCTACTGTCAAATCCTACAAAGAGACCTTGAGTTGATCACTTTCCAAAACAGCAAAATGGTACATTATGTTGATGACATCCTGCTAATGCCACCATCTGCTGAAGTCTGTTATAAAGATAGTGTACACTTAATAAAAGAGCTAGGCAAAAGGGGCCATAAAATTTCAAAATAAAACTTCAATTTGTGAAAACCAAAAAAAAAAAAAAGAAAGAAAAAAGAAAGAAAAAAAAGTAGATTATTTAGAATTGATCCTTGGTTCCATGTCACTCATGTCAAGCCAGCAAAAGACATGTCCCAACAACAACCACGAGACCCAGTTATTATACAGCACAAAGATCAACTAGCACCAACCAATCAGTCAAATATAGCCTCAGAAAGTCCACAATCTATACATGAGATCACAGAACCAGAGCAGCAATCAGAACTACAATCAGAGCATGAATCAGAACCAGAATTAGACCAAGAATCAGTTAACAATCAGATAGTACACCAAATTTTCTACCCAAATGATTATCCCAATCCCAATTACCACTTAGAAGAATCATCCGTATACAATTATGACAATGAAAAAGAATCAGCGACAGAAGACACAACATTTGATTTGCAATCAATCAAAGACCTAGAAAATGATATTGATGAATAAATGAAAGCACAAAGACTATCATGAACTCTTTTATTGCCTATAATAATCTTTACTAAACAGCAAAGAAAAAAGAAAGAAGAAAAAATTAATCACATTTGATAGACATTTAAACTTTGTTCCTGACATAAGTCAACACACTAGAACATCAGTTCCAGTGCAAGATGACAAGCGCAGGATTACATCAAACGACACAAATGAGGCATTGTTGACTTCACAGATTATCACGAGGACAGCAAACCTGAGAACTACAAAAGACATCCATGACCGAATACACCGATTGTATGGGACAACAACCACAGTGTGAAGAGGAGCATTGGATCAGTATTGGACCCATGCATTTGAAGAACATAACTTACACCCAACAGAATTCTCACTGCATCCAACACTTTAGATTCCATCCACACAGTACATACACTTTGCAGAAGAATTCCGGTGGAGTAAGTATGTAGCACTTCATTACACATATAGGTCACACTAGACAACACATAGAACATTTTCTAACTTCACATCTACATGTGAAATACCAAACTTACACTTAAGAGAGAAGCTTGTCTGCCTTAGTATAGTTTTTCCTCTTACTTTGGTTCAGACACCTTCTACTCAAATCACCTGACATTTCTTGTAAAAATGTAAATATGTATATTTTGCTTACTAACCCTTAGCAATAAGTTTTACTAACATACAGGGACATCTAGTCAGTTTAATAAGTTAGAACAGGGACAGAATTTTCTAAACTTTCTTTGCATATAGCATAAGTCTATGGTTTAACCGAAAGACTTTCAAATAATTATAGTCTTACTTAGTCTTACTAACGTTTCTAACATAGCCATAAGTGTACTAACATATTCATATACTAATTTTAGAAAATGAATTAATATTTAGTAGCTTCAATTGCAGAATTTTTTTAGTTAATATTTTTCTTGTTAGTTCATAAAATTAGATAGATACATAGATAGAATTTATTACTTTGTTTTAGTTAACAAATGCAACCTTTAAGAATGTTTGTGAATGTTTGCATTTAATCTATTTTTCCTTTCAGTTGAAAATTTTTGCAAAACTCAAAACCCCCATTCCTTTCCTATGCCTTTCCCATAACCCATCTTAGTATTAGTTTAGTCTAGTCTTAGCATAGTTTAGGGTAAGTAAACCTTTTCTTATTTTGGGAAACTTAGTTAGGGATAAAAGCTTAGTCAGAATTCAGCTTAGAATAAGAGTAGTAACCCCGTAGATTTTAGGAACCAGAAAATGTTACAAACTGCAAATTTTCGAAAGACAAATGAGCAGATTGTAATGCAAAAGATGCAAGAGAGGGTTTGCTCTTGCTGGGGGACCAACTGAAAACTTGGGGCAGTTGAGTCTTAGAATTCTGGGAGAAAGATCAGTTGGTCCCTGAGGTTTGAAAAGAGCGGAAGGATCAACCAAAGCTCTATTTTGGCTTTCAGTTTGCTTTTGCCTGTGCCTTGCCTTTGGATAATTTGAAACTAGCTAATTTTTCTGGACCTCTTCCTGACCTTCTCCATATTATTTCCCTGTTTTCCCTGCCTGTGTTCCCGAGGCTCTGGGAGGCAGGGTGGCTTTGGGGTTTTTACTGAAAAGACCTTGTGGGTTTAGTTTTCCCCAAAAGGCAAGTAGGACATCCTTGAATTCAAATTATCCCTTTAGTATACCCTCTACCTTAAAGCAGCCAAGTCTTCCTCAGCTGAGAGAGCAGGCTCTCTCTCAGTCTAACCCATTCCCGAGACCCTCCCCGATCTTGAGTTTCTCCCTAGAAGTTGTTAAAACCCCAATCCCCTCTCTCCTTCCAGACCACCCAGAAACATTAATAAAACCCTTGGTTACCTAATTAGACCCTCTGGAGAATCTTTGTGTTGAAGAAACTAGGCAAAGATGAAGTGGAAGGAATAATTATCTTTTCTTTCTTGAGGGAAACTAGAGGCATCCACCTTGGGAGGAAGTACTTGCCCAATGCTAACTCCTGTATTCCTTCAGTTTCACTGACAGGGAGGAGGCTTGTGATTACTCCTTTGAAGACTTGAGAAACTGACAAGAAAACCCTCAAGTCAGATACAAACCATTTTTGTCTGGCCCTGTTCCTTGTGTCTGTAAAAGTACCTTTCCTGCCTGGATGGGTTCAGTCTATTACCCCAATATCCTCTGTCTCTAGCCTGAGTGTCTAGTCTGTGTCAGCTGCCTCTCCTGAACACCTCACCTGTACCCTTATCATCCTGATACCACCTTATCCATTCCTCCCTAAATCCAGCCATCCCTTTCATTCCTCTCCTATTACCTCAATCACCTTTTACCCCTCTGTCACTCAGTAAAGGAAGGAGATCACCCCAAACTTCAGCGTACCCTCATTTTATCCATAACACCAGCTATAGGACGAAATCAATTAGTTGTAAAAAGAATCAACAAGAAGATGATACAGAAAATATCTCAGTCTCCTCAACAAGAATTAAGTCATTTTTCACAATAGGGCTAAGAACTTGGATATATGATTTCATTGGTCCGGGACATTCCTGGACAAAGAACCACTTTCTGCATGTGCAGGTCAGCATCTTCTTTACTTAGAGAAAGTAACCTACAGTACCAAGATGTTAAGGATCACACAACATAGATGTGTCTAACATAACACTTAAACCCAGATTGTCCTGGGTCTGAGCCCAGCTCTCTCTCCTTTTCACTTGCTCCTTGATTGATAACAAAGTGGATTGTAGAAACTCCTAAATTCTGCCTGTAAGTTTATGTTTCTTTAATTTTGTACTAAATTGTGCTTTGTTTTTATATCAAAATTGGATACTAATAAATATTCATCCCTTTGTCTTGGTGTATCATCAATACTCCACTCTGTGAATAGTAATGTATCTTCTACTCTCTTTATGGCATTTACCTATGCCTCCTATGGAATACTTCTCCACTGCAGAGGAAAATGGCATCCCAGGATCTTTGACAAAAAAATCCAATGAACTGTATGGTACGTGGAGTCACAAAGAGATGGACACAGCTAAATGATTCAACAAGCATCTATGCAATACAAAATCTACCTTGTTGTGTATTTGACACAAAAGCCTATTTCTTATAGTAAAATGAGATCTCACTCTTTTTTAATGTTACAATTTTCTCTCTTCACTGTGATTACTCCATACCTTGAAATAATGATTCCTCATCTCTCAATGGCTCTAAGAAAATAATCATTTTTAATGTAGTGCTCTTGGGTTTTATTCAGAACATTTTGTTGTTCTTATCCTCAAAATCATTGAGTTCGTCGACACCATTAAAATAGTTATTAGAAAAATATGAATTTAATTCATGGAAATGATACTAGAGAAGATTTATTAGAAGTTGCCTAGCTTGCCAACCTAAGGACCACTGAACTTTTCCTTCTATCTGACTTGCAATTGAAACCTATGTGTTTTAACTCTCCCTATTGGAATAAACTCTCCTTGAGAATAGAACTTTCTCACATTTATGCTTGCATCTCCAGCCCTCACATGCTATGTGCTCTTTCATTCATTGATGTATACATTATCTCATGGATCCTTACAACAACCCTATAAATGAGGTGCAATTATTATCCTGAGACTCCAAGAGTTTAAATAACTAGCTCAGTGTCACACAAATAATAAGCATCAGAAGCAGGATTTGAAATCAGTTCTTCCTTATCTCAAGTCCAACATTCTATCCAGGGCCATGAAGTTTCTCCCTCTGAACAGCTGGCATGGAAACCTAATTTCTGTGTGGAACTGCAACCTTTGGATTTCAAATAATAGTTTCTTCCCTGTAACTCTGTCCCCTCCCTTCTCTGTCACACTGCACTAATTTGCATCTCAGTAGAGAGTAGCTCAGCCTTTTCTCTGATCAATTGAATGTAGGGTCTGGACTCCAGAAACACCCTTAGATCTTCTTAACCTGGATAAATCAGAATTATTATGTAAAGCTGGTCACAAGGACTTCTGGACTTTTTCTGGCCTGTGACAGAAGAACTCCAAAAGCTGAAAAGGGAAAATTACCATCACAGTAGAACAGCTGGTATTTCTGTCTTTCTGATAGTATCCAGAGTATATAGAAAAGAAAGGAAAAGCAGAGTAAAGGTTTTCCATCCATCTGCTAACATGCCGAGTTTAAGTGAACTTGTAGCCTTTGTTGTGACCTCCATCATGTTTTTTCTGGGTGCTTGGATAAATGGCTTCATTGTGTTGCTGCACTGTATCACTTGGGTCAGAAATAGGAAAATTTCTTTTTCTGACTTCATCATTCTGAATTTGGCTCTCTCCAGAATCATCCTGCAAGGGTTACCAATGGTTGGTGTTGTGTTCATGGTTTTTTATCCTCATTTATTTCATGTAGGTTTTTATGTGAAATTTCTCGATATTTTCTGGTGGTTTACCAACAACTTAAGCATCTGCCTGACAACCTGCCTCAGTGTCCTCTACTGCCTGAAGATTGCCAACTTCTCCAACCAGGCCTTCCTCTGGCTCAAGAGGAGGGTTTCTCATGTGGTTGTCTGGATTCTTGTGGGATCTGTGCTCTATTCCTTCACTATATTGGCATTGACTCTAAAATACCACGTTTATTCTGCCATGAATCAAATGAAACACTCAGGAAATTACACTAAAGAAGTCAAAAGAATGAGAACTCATTATTATCTGTTGAATTTTCTTGGTACTCTCTGGTCACTCATTCCACTCTCCTTGTCCCTGACCTCATCTGTCCTGCTCATTCTCTCCCTGGTGAGACATACCAGGCAGATGAAACATCATTCCATTGACATGAGGGACCTGAGCACCATGGCCCATGTGAGAGCTACCAAAGTCATCCTCTCCTCTTTCATACTCTTCATTGGATACCTCCTAGCCTTCTTTCTTGCTAAGTCTACTTATTTCTTTCTAACCACCAAGATATCAGAGATGATTTGGTCACCAATTTTCATAATTTATCTCTCTATTCAAACTTTCATTTTAATCCTGGAAAATCAAAAGCTGAAGCAAGCATTCCTCAGGATGTTTCAGGTCAAAAAGTGGTGGCTAAAATGTTAGACATTGGGAAATTTCCATATAAGTTTGAGGAAAAGTTACTTACTTTCAAACTGTCTCAGGAATGAATTGAATGGGTTCTTTCATTATTTTCCTCCATCTTTTCTCCTCCATTATATTACTTTGTCCTTGAACAAAATTAAGGAAATAATATGATTTAATGGAAAGAGCCCCAGTATTGGATCCAAAGAACTGGATTACTCCCTCTGCTTATCTTTTAGAACTTGTACAAGTTATTTTACACTCCTCAGTCTTCATTCTATTATCCACAAAAAAGATAATCTTTGATGATAGGATCACTGAATTCATTGAAGTTTTAAAATATAATTATTATAACCTCCTAAGACATAGATAGGGATTCCACTTCTTTCCAGCTCTCTCTTTCCACCAGTGAATCTCACCCTCAGTGAAGTCCAAATTTATCAATGATTCTATATGGACTTCAGTGTGCATGAAAATAGAAATTCCCATATTCTGGAAAAAGTCCTTGATAGCAACAAAATTTATAACTCCGTACATTGTCTTTAGTCACATTTGAATAAAATTGTTATTTAATGAAAACCATTGTGTTATGGTCATATTGGGAATATTTATATATACAGATCATAGTTCTGACTGGGCTAAGAAAGGGTTGATCGACAAAAATACTTTTTTTAAAAAACCCTTAATTTTTTTTTTTTTAGAAACAATACAAAGTATAGCTTCCAAGGTAGAAAAGTGTCTTGAAGAAGCCAATGAAAGTCAAATGGTTTGCCCAAAGTCAAAGAGCAAGGAATTGGCTGTGGCCAGATTTGAACCCAAGAAATCCTGTCTCAAAGCTTAGCTTGGAAGGAAAATGGTAGTCAAGCCATTTCAGTGACTTGTTTGAAATTTCATAGGCTTTAATCATGGAGAGAACATTTGAAATCAGTCCTTTGGCAATGGAGCCATGGATTATGAAGACCCTTTCTTCTGTGCCTCACTGAACTCAAACTTCAGTCATTCACTTTCATTGTACTGAAGTCAATGCATAGGGCTGTTATGTTTTATGAACTGACAAAATCATAGCATGTACTGGGGATGAGATTAATAGTTAGTAGAGATTATTGACAGATTGAGGACAATTGCATAATTGCATCCAAATGTTTATGCAAAATAAGATGAAAAATAATAAGATGCATAGAGTTATGATCATTGAGGCAGTTGATTATAATGATGTAATTGTTAGGAAAGGTAAAGCAGAGAGCCCCAGATGAGAAAGGAGCTTTAAACCTTCTTTAGGTATAAACAGGATATCAGATAACACAACTAAACTTACTGTAGAATCCCCTTATCAATCACAGTGTGTTTTTTCAGGAAGACTAGCCTCCTGGCACCAATTGATGTTTAATTATTGATAAATAAATCAATAATATTAGAATAACAATGATAATCAATAACACATCTGACTGTTGATATTAATAATGGTAGTTAACTCTCTCAACTTCAGGGAGTAAGACTGGATCCTCCTCTGACCTTTCAACTTGCCCCAGAACTTGCTTGAGGCTGACCTGTGGCCAAGTCAACCAACAAACGGTCAGTAGCTGGATTGAATTTTATGAACAAAACTTTTATTTGTGTTAATCAAACAAGAAGGGAAACTTATAGAAGGGAAGAGGATTTTTAGGAATACCTAAATGAAGTTTGATCTTAGCTCTAAGAACCAAATCTAACAGCTTCAGAATGTTGATAGCTGAGCTAACCAGGCCCACTGGCCCAGTCAGGCCATTGGTCAATCTGGTCTGCTTTAGAGGACACTGTTTGCCTATAGACAAATTAGATAGCAGTTTTATTGAAGATAAGTATGATGAATAGATGCTCAGCTGCTGACCCAGAGCTAACAAGCCCTGGGCCAGATGGTGATGTTTAGTTGGTTGAAATATATTTTTGTTCCCCAAGAGATTGTTGGGCTTGTCAATGAGATGTTGCTATTGGTCAGCAAAGATAGATAAGCCTACCTCTCTAAGGAATATAAACTCATATCCCTCTTCCCTCTACCCAGAGTTGATTAACCTCAACCACCCTGGATTCATGGCTCCAAAATGAGTCTCAGGGTCCAGTCTCTGCCTCCCTTATATAAGGCAGAACCCAAGCAACCATTGGTCTCATGCCCCAGGATGGCAGCAGGAATCTCTCAAGATTCCAAGTGTCCAACTGTAAACCCTGCCCACAGGCATGGCTTCTTGCAAATCCTTGCAAAACTTAACTTACAATAGTCCTATGTCAGTTCCTGGATAAGCAAATGGAGGGATAGTCTCAACAATAATCAGAAAATTATAAACGATTTTGCCAGGACCCAACTCTCCTCTTCTACTTCTTTCCCATTGCATTTAAATGCAAAAATAGATTTCTAGAAGGAAGATGAATTCTATTAGGTAAGTCCCTAAGCATTCTCCAACAAAAAGGAATACCTGATCTAGTACTACCTCAAGTGGCATCTTCTGATTCTCAAATTCTATTATCCACTAACTTAAATAAGAAAGACCTGTCGCCTCCATATACACTAAAAATTATGCTCTTAATGCCCTCCTGTTTCCTTGGTAGAACCATAGGTAACAAGATAAAGCAATAAATCATCTACTGGCTGAGAAAGGACATGAAGGACATTCATTCACTCACTGGGAACACAAGGCTACCCCTGAGAGCCAAGCTATGCAAAGAAGGTCATAGTAGAAAACAGACCAGCAAAGCTATCAGTTAAGAGAATAGAGTTGTCTCATCTAAGATTCAGATATACAAAAGAATAATCATAATAGGATTTGAATATTCAATGTGGAAGTTTGTGGAATGTGGTGTCACCATTATGTTTCTAGATATTTCTTTGCTTCTTCTTCTTTTTAATATTTTTTTTACTCATATTTAAGAACACTGAGGCTTTCTGCTTGCTAAAATATAGAACCAAAGCACTCAGGTTTTGCTGCTGCCAGCTCTGTATAATTCATCATTCATGAGGAGCAATAGTTTTGAATGAATGAAAGGCTTACAGAGTATCTCAAATCTGGAATAGCTTTCTGCAGGCTCACAATTAATGGGATTCTGCATACTTCATGTACAACAATCACAAGTTCACTGGGTACTCTTCTATACTATACATATAAAACTCTGATGATAGTCAGTCATTTCACAGCATCCAGTCCATGGTTTCCATAATCTTTTCTTCAGATGCATATGAGGATATATTTGCTTCTTAGAATTTTGTAGCTACAATATACATCAATAAACATTGCTTGCACTAGTATACATACATCAATAGTCAAGCACATATCATGAATTAGAAAGTTATTCTCCATCCACTACAGAATCATAGAAAGCATTCATATGTAGAATCCCAAGGGAAAAACCCTTAAACACAACTTTTAGGCTTTTGATACTCACTCTGAAAGAATGAACAAAGCCTATTTTACTAACCTTGTTACTTGTTAAGAAAGTTTAAAGACTCAATTCACTGGGTATATGCATGTCCATATCAATTGTCTAGTATCCTGTCAGTGTTTATTGTTTCTGAATTTTAGTTTTCACTCCTAAAAGTTTTTGTGCTTTCCTCCTTTTTTTCTCAATTAAAAACTTCATAGAAAAATATCTGTCTGGGTCCAAATGCCTCCATTACACATGACTTATGGAAGAGACCTTATATATCCTCTGTTTTAGCTTACCTTGAGCAAATCAGGAAAAATTACAGTTCCATGTATTTATTCCCTTCAACCAATTACCAAGCTCAAAGATCAAAAATTTCACATTTCAAGAGGTAGCTGATAACACTTAGACATATATAGCATCCTGGAACTCCTACAAAAGAAGAAGCATTTCTAACACTTTGGAGACAGGACTTATCCTATACAAAATGGAAAGATGAGAAGCCTTCTTTGGAATTGCTGTATAACCATTCCTAGGAAGGGATATGGCATACTATCATCCCTCTCTGGGCACTTATTTGTCAATCTGCAGTATCCCACTCTCATCTATAAAATATATAAAATAGAAGATTCTTCAATAAATCCCCTTAGGATAGTAGGTTTTGTTTTTGTTTTAAAACCCTTACCTTCCATCTTGGAGTCAATACTGTGTATTGGCTCCTGGGTGGAAGAGAGGTAAGGGTAGACAATGGGGGTCAAGTGACTTGCCCAGGTCAGATTTAAACCTAGGACCTCCTGTCTCAATCCACTGAGTTACCCAGCTGCCCCCTAGGATAGTAGTTTTATCTCTCTTTAATGTAGATGCTGAGTGATCACATAATCAATATTTGAAGAGGTATTTGGCTGCAAAAGGAATTTAAATGAGTAGGAGAAACTGATTGATTCTCTTTCTCATTTTATTTTATTTGGATTTTATTGTTCCCAGTTGCATAAAATTTTTAATCTTCATTTCTATAACTTTTGAGTTCCAAATTATATCTCCCCCACATTTCATACTTCAGTGAGAAGGCAAACCATTTGATATAGGGTTAGGCAAATAAAGTCAGGCAAAATGTATTTACATATTATTCATGTTGTGAAAGAAAATACAATGTCTACCTGGGGAAAAAAATACAGGTTTTAAAAAGTGTGCTGTGGACAGCATTCAGCTTCTATTTGTTCTTTCTCTGGATGTGAATAACATTGTTGATTATGAGTCCTTCAGAATTGTCTTGGACCACTGTATTGCTGAGAATATCTTAATCACTCATAATTGATCAGTGTACAATATTGCTATTACTGTGTACTATGGTCACCCAGTTCTTTCATTTCACTTTGCATAAGTTCATTGAAGTCTTTCCAGGATTTTCTGGGAACATCCTACATGTCACTTCTTATAGAACAATAATATTCTGTCACATTCATATGACACAATTTATTCAGTCATTCTCCAATTGATTGATCTGCCTTCAATTTTATTGCAACAAATAAAAGCAGATAAAAATATTTTTATACATATACTTCTTTTTTATATTTTTGATATCCTTTTAGGATATAGACATGGTGTTATTACTGAGTCAAAGGGTATGCACACTTTGAAAGTCCTTTGGNCAAATATCCAAATAGATTTTCTAATAAAACTGATTTACATGTTATTCAAAAACTTTTCTCTTTTCCCTTAACCAGAAAAGAATAAACACTTAAAATGTAAGGTGAAGTTATTTTTACTTTACTTCAGTTTTACTCCTTATAAACTCCTCTCTAATTAGAAAAATGACTTCCTTTCTTGTTGATTAAACAATCATTCATGGGCATAGGAAATGCACTTAGTTCCCTTAAAACAACTGCTACTGGACATAAACCCAAAACTAGGTAGAATATTTCAGCATTTTGTAAAAACCCTTTTAAGCCACAATTTGGAAGTTCATAATAGAGAACTTTGATTTTAGTCACAAACTCGGTTTCTAATAATAAGTTTGTGATGAGAAAATATTATGTAATCTTAGGGAAAATATTCTCTTATTATAAAGACTATCTTTCCCTCATCACTTTCTAAAACTTCCTCAGAGAAACTTGGTGATAAAGGCTTAAAGAAATTTTTTAAATAGATCATAAGGTACAGAGAGGTTTTTATTTTCCTCCTAATTTATATGCATGCATGATTCTAAAAGCAACCCCAATAAAATGGCATAACAGATCACATGCAGACCCAATTGTAAATATACAAAGACAAAGAAACAGATAGATATGAGAAACCCAATATTTCTTTGCTCCTGAGGCTATTGTAACCAGCCTTAATTACCTCTTCCATTAAAAGAAATCACATTACTCTATAATTTATCATTTTCCTGAAGACTTTGGTGACTAGACAACAAGGTTATAACATACCACTAAGCTCCAAGTCCAATTTGAAGCAAGAAAAGAACTAAGAACAAGACACATTCCTAGGCTAAAATATATTATTTTTTCACCCTATCACCCCCCAACAAAAAAAAATTAGAGAGAATCACACAAAAGCAATTCAAAGTATACATGGATAGGAAAACAAAACTTCCTCTTGCTTCAGAACTTCAGAGAATGTCAAATGGCAAGCTCTTCCTCTACCATAAAAAAATAAATCAAAGATCTTCATTGAAGACTAAGAACGCATTTCATGTCACACTGAATAGCTTTCAATCCTGGGAGGAGAAAACTTTGAAGGATGAATTATGTTCAAAACATGGTTTTAAAAATGTACAGTTTTAAATATTGCCAATTATTTACAAATTTAAAACTTGTATCCTTCTAATACAAACTAGGACATGAACAACAAACACAAAAGAGCACATACAAAATTCTTCACTCAACCTCTTTTTCCTGCAGAAAAAAATTGACTGTTGGGAATCTGGAGAGAACCAATCCGTAGCCAAAAGACCCTAACAGAAACTGTCCATTTGTGCAAAATTATAATACTTGAACCCTATAAAATAGTGGAGGTCTTGATAAAGATCTGGACTGTAGCACTTCTTTCCCTCTCTGACCTCTACCTTGATCTATCACTTTTTCAACTTCACAAAAAGAAACCCTGAAGCAAATTCCTGAGCAAAATAATATTTCTTACACAGCCATGCTCTGTGAAAATAAATGGGTCAGAGGCTGGACCACATTTATGTCAAAGACCCAACAAAACAACAATTCTCTTGTTTATGTTACATTTATGTTACATATGTTCCATATGTTTATGTTATGTATACTTCTCCACTGCAGAGGAAAATGGCATTCCAGTATCTTTGCCAAAAAAATCCAATGAATTGTATGGTACATGGAGTCACAAAGAGATGGACACAGCTAAATGATTCAACAAGCATCTATGCAATACAAAATCTACCTCGTTGTGTGTTTGACACAAAAGTCTATTTCTTATAGTAAAATGAGATCTCACTCTTTTTTAATGTTCCAATGTTCACTCTTCACTGTGAATACCCCATATTTTGAATCAATGATTCCTCATCTCTGAATGGCTCTAAGAAAATAATCATTTTTAATTCATAGCTCTAAGGTTTTCAGAACTTTTTGTTGTTCTGATTCTCAAAATCAATGTGTTGGGCACCATCAAAATGGTTAAGTTATCAGAAAAATATGAAGTTTTATTCATGGAAATATATACTTAGTTTGACAACCAAAGGACCACTGAGCTTTTCCTTCTATATGACTTGTAACTAAAACCTATGTGTTAACTGTCTCACTTTTATGCTTCTATCTCCAGCCCTCACAACCTAAGTACTTTTTCTTTCACTGATGTATATGTTATCTCATTGATCCTTACAATAACTCTATAAAGTAGATGGAATTATTATCCTGAGATTCTGAGAGTTTAAATAACTAGCACAACATCATATAGATAGTAAGCATCAGAAGCAGGATTTGAATTCACTTCTTCCTGATCTCAAGTTCAACACTCTTTTGGGGGCCATGATGCTTCTCCTTCTGAATAGCTGGCATGGAAACCTAATTTCTGTGTGGAACTGCAGCCTTTGGATATCAAATAATAAATAGTTTCTTCCCTGTGACTCTGTCCCCTCCCTTCTCTGTCACACTGCACTAATTTGCATCTCAGTAGAGAGTAGCTCAGTCTTTTCTCTGATCAATTGAATGTAGGGTCTGGACTCCAGAAACACCTGTAGATCTTCTTAACCTGGATAAATCAGAATTATTATGTAATGCTGGTCACAAGGACTTCTGGACTCTTTCTGGCCAGTGACAGAAGAACTCCAAAAGCTGAAAAGGGAAAATCACCACCACAGTAGAACAGTTGGTATTTCTGTCTTTCTGACAGTATCCAGAGAAGATATAGAAAAGGAAGGAAAAGCAGAGTGAAGGTTTTCCATCCATCTGCTAACATGCCGAGTTTAGGTGAACTTGTAGCCTTTGTTGTGACCTCCATTATGTTCTTTCTGGGTGCTTGGATAAATGGCTTCATCGTGTTGCTGCACTGTATCAATTGGGTCAGAAATAGGAAAATTTCTTTTTCTGACTTCATCATTCTGAATCTGGCTCTCTCCAGAATCATCCTGCAAGGGTTACCAATGGTAGATATTGTGTTAAAGATATTTTATCCCCATTTACATCACATAAATTTGTATGTGAAAATTCTCGATATTTTCTGGTGGTTTACCAACAACTTAAGCATCTGCCTGACGACCTGCCTCAGTGTCCTCTACTGCCTGAAGATTGCCAACTTCTCCAACCAGGCCTTCCTCTGGCTCAAGAGGAGGGTTTCTCATGTGATTGTCTGGATTCTTGTGGGATCTGTGTTCTATTCCTTCACTATATTGGCACTGATTCTAAAATACCATGTTTATTCTGCCATGAGTCAATTGAAATTCTCAGAAAACTATACTGAAGAAGTCAAAAGAATAAAAACTCATTATTATTTCTTGCATTTTCTTGGTACTCTCTGGTCACTCATTCCACTCTCCTTGTCCCTGACCTCATCTGTCCTGCTCATTCTCTCCCTGGTGAGACATACCAGGCACATGAAACATCATTCCATTGGCATGAGGGATCTGAGCACCATGGCCCATGTGAGAGCTACCAAAGTCATCCTTTCTTCTTTCATACTCTTCATTGGATACCTCCTAGTCTTCTTTCTTGCTATGTCTACTTATTTCTTTCTAGCCACTAAGATGTCAGAGATGATTACCTTACTGATTTTCACAATTTATCCCTCAATCCAAACCTTCACTCTAATCCTGGAAAATCAGAAGCTGAAGCAGGCATTCCTCAGGATATTCCAGGTCAAAAAGTGGAGGCTAAAATGTTAGACATTGGGAACTTTCATCCAAGTCTTGAGAAAAAGTTCACTAACTTTCAAACTCTCTCAGGAATGGGTTCTTTTATTATTTTTTTCCATCTTTTGTACTCCATAACATTACTTTTTCCCTGATAAAAATTAAAGAGGTAATATGATATAATGGAAAGAGCCTCAGAATTGAATCCAAAGAATTGGATTACCCTCTCTCCTTATCTTTGAGAACTTATACATGTTATTTTATACTCCTCAGCCTTTGTTCCATCAGCTACAAAAAAGATAATCTTTGATGATAGGATCATTGAATTCATTGAAGTTTTAAAATACAATTATTATAACCTCTTAAGACACAGATAAGGATTCAATCTCTTTCCATCTCTCTCTCCTCCAGTGAATCTCACCCTCAATGAAGTCCAAATTTATCATTGATTCTATATGGAACTCAGTGTGCATGAAAATAAAAATTCCCATATTCTGGAAGAAGTCCTTGATAGCAACAAAATTTATCATTCTGTACATTGTCTTTAGTCACATGTGAATAAAATTATAATTTAATGAAAACCATTGTAATATGATCATGTTGGGAATATTTACATATGTAGGACATAGTTCTGACTAGGCTAAGAAATGGTTGATAGAACGATATCTCAAAAATATTTTTTTTTCAAAAAACCCTTAACTTTTGAGAAAACTTCTAACTTTTTGAGGAAAAAAAAGCCCTTAACTTTTATTTTTATAAACAAAACAAAGTATAGCTTCCAAGGTAGAAAAGTGGTTAGAAGAACCCAATAGAGGTCAAATGACTTGCCCAGAGTCACAGAGCTAGGTAAGCATTGGCTGTGGCCAGATTTAAACCCAGGAAATCCTGTCTCTAAGGTTGGCTTGCAAGGAAAATGGGAGTTAAGTCATTTCAGTGACTTGTTTAAGATTTCATAGTCTTTAATCATTGAGAGAAGCATTTAAAATCAGTCCTCTGTCAATGGAGCCATGGACTATGAAGACCCTTTCTTCTGTGCCTCACTGAACTCGGTCACCCACTTTCATTATACTATAGTCAATCCATAGGGCTATTATGTTTGTTTTATGAATTGATAAAACCATATCAATTACTAGAGATGACATTTATAGTTAATAGAGATTATTGACAGATAGAGGAGAATTACATAGTTACCCAATAATTACCCAAGTGCTAATGCAAAGTAAAATGAGAAATAATAGGATGCTTCCTCTGTTAATTCCTGGATGGACAGATGGAGAGATAGTCTCAACAATAATCAGAAAGATATAAATTATTTTGCCAGTATCCAGCTTTCCTGTTCTCCTTTTTCCTTCCTTTCCTTTGCATTTACTTGCAAAAATAGATTTCTAGAAGGAAGATGAATTCTGATAGGTGAGTTTGTAAACAATCCTCCAACACAAAGCAATCCCTGATCTAGTACTAGTTCAAGTGGCATATTCTAATTCTCAAATTCTATTATCCCCTAGTACCATAGGTACCTAGATAAACAGATAAATTACCTACTGGCTGAGAAAGGACATGAAGATTCACCCACTGGGAACAGAAGAGAGTCATGCCTGAGAGCCAAGCTATGCAAAGAAGGTCACAGTAGAAAGCAAGCCAGCAATGATATCAGTTGAGAGAATTTGGTGTCTCATCTAAGACTCAGATATAAAAAAGAATCATCACAATAGGATTTGAATATTTAGTGTGGAATTTTGTGGAATGTAGTATCACCATTATGTTTATTGATATTTCTTTGCTTCTTCTTGTTTTAATAAAAAAAATTCACAGTACCAGATCTTAAAACTGTAGTAAAGCAGTGGTCATCAAAATAATCTGGTATTAAAAGATAGAAGGGTGGATCAATGGAATAGACTGGTGGTAAATAACCTCATTAATCTTGTGTTTGATAAACCCAAAGATACCAGCTTTCAGCATAAGAACCTACAATTTGACAAAAACTGCTAGGAAAATAAAAAAACAGTATGGCAAAAATTAGGCTTAGATCAATATCTTATACTCTATACCATCAAGTTCAAATGGGTTTATGATTTAAATATAAAGAATGATATTATAAATAAATTAGGTGAACATGAAATAGTATACTTGTCAGATCTATGGAGAAGGAAAGAATTTAAGATCAAGCAAGAGATAGAGAATATTACAAGATATAAAATGAATAATTCTGATCATGTTAAATTTAAAAAGTTTTGTACAAACAAAACCATTGCTACCAAAATTAGAAGGGAAACAAACTGGAGAAAATATTTATAACAAAATTCTCTGACAAAAGTCTAATTTCTCAAAAATACAAAGAATTAAGTCAAATTTATAAGAAATCAAATCATTCCCCATTTAACAAATGGTCAAGGGATATGAATAGAGAGTTTTCAGATGAAGAAATCAAAGCTATCAATAATCATATGAAAAAATGTTCTAAGTTCCTCCTGATTAGAGAAATGCAAATCAAAACAACCCTGAGGTACCACCTGACACCTAGCAGAGTGGCCAATATGACAGTAAAGGTAAATAAATGTTGGATGGGATATAGTAAACTTGGAACATCAATGCATTGCTGATAGAGTTGTGAATTGATCCAACCATTCTGGAAGGCAATTTGGAATTATGTCCAAAGAGCTTTAAAAGAATACTTGTCCTTTTATCCAGCAATACCTCTACTGGGTTTGCATTCCAAAGATATAAAAAAAAATGGGAAAGGTTCTATTTGTACAAAAATATTTATAGCTGCCCTTTTTGTGGTGTCTAAAAATTAGAAAATGAGTGGATGTCCCTTGACTGGGGAATAGCTGAACAAATGGTGGTATATGATTGTGATTGTGCTATAAGGAATGATAAACTGCTTGATTTCTATAAGAACTGGAAAGACTTACATGAACTGATGCAGAGTGAAATAAGCAGAACTCAGTAATTAAAACACTGTGGGGAAAATAAATTTTTTTTTAAGATTTAAATATTTTATTTTTTTTAGAAAAATTTTCCATGGTTACATGACTCATGTTTTTACTTTCCCCTTCACCCCCCTTCACCCCCCTCCACATCCAACACACATTTCCACTGGTTTTAACATGTGTCATCAATCAAGACTTATTTACATATTATTGATAGTTGCATTGGTGTGGTCGTTTTGTGTCTACAACCTCAATCATGTCCTCATCAACCCATATGTTCAAGTGGTTGTTTTTCTTCTGTGTTTCCATTCCTACAGTTCTTTCTCTGAATGCGGGTAGCGTTCTTAACCATAAGTCCCTCAGAATTGTCCTGGGTCATTGGGAAGATCAAATGTAATGGACTTCTCTACTAAGCAGCAATACAATGATCCAGGACAACTCTGAGGGACTTATGAGAAAGATGCTACCTACATTTAGAGAAAGAACTGTGGGAGTAAAAAACCAGAAGAAAGCATAAGATTTATTACTTGTTTATATGATGTAGTAAGGAGATTAGGAAATACTTTGATTAAGTATTGATAAGATAAGAACTTTGAGAAAGGGGTTTCTGAGGCTGCAGTCAGGGCAGAGTGCTGTGTATGAGATCAGAACATGGAAGAAGGGAAACAGGAAAGATTCTGAGAATTGGTTACAGCTTCTGGGAATGAATCAATCTCTCTCTCTCTCTCTCTCTCTCTCTCTCTCTCTCTCTCTTCTGGTGAAGACAGGCAAGCTCAGACCTTGCTCTGCGCTGTATTTAGGGAAGAGAGAACTTTAAACCATCCGAAGAGGTTTTCTATCTTCCTTACCATGAAAAATTATACTGGAGAAGTTGAAGGCCTGTTTGCCTGGTTTCTGGGCCATCTCAGGGTTACCATTTGGTCAGCCAGGCTCTGTCATATTGGACTGACTGACTCTGTGTTTACTTGGAGACATCTTTGACAATATTAAGTTAATTTTAATAAGAATCATAGTTAGGTTCTAGTCAGATAGTGTTTTGGGGTTTTTTAGTAAGTGCTAAGCAGGTTTAGAGTAACTTAAAGACACAGAAGAGTTTGCCGTGAGGCAAACATAGGAAAGTGAGTGGACATAATTCCCTTTTGGTTTTAAGGCTTTCCTTGTTACTAATCCTTATGTTTATATCTGTTAAATATAAATAGATTTTTTTTAAATAAATATATAGTCTCCAAGTAAGTTACATACTGGCCTGGTGAAGGGTTTCCTTCAGAGGGGAAAGCTGAAAGATACTTTTGTGAACAACAAAGTTTTTTACCATAACATCCTCCTCAACAACATCCATAATAATCTCCACTATTTCAATGGGTACATGATTTGGGTTTTGGCTTTAAAAGATTACTCTATTACAAAAATGAATAATATAGTAATGGGATTTGGGTGATGATGATAATATATGTATAAACCAGTGAAATTTCTTGTCAACTCTTAGAGGAGGGAGGGAAAAGGGAAGGGGGACCACAAGAAATATGTAACCATTGAGAAAAATTTTTAAAGATTTTTTTAAAATTTTACTTTATATTTAAGAATACTGAGGCATTACACTAGCTAATATATAGAACCAAAGCAATCAGGTTTTGCTTCTGCCAACTACAAATTATTCAACAAGTATAATGAGCTGTGTGTGGTGAAAAGTGAAGGGAGGAAGGTAGGATGGATGGGAGAAAGGAGAGAGGAAGGTAGAGCAAGGGAAAGGAAGGTAGCTGTCCCAGCCCCAGCGGGGGAAATTGATCAGAGCCCCTAATGAAATGATCAAAGAGCAACTTTAGGGTTTGAATAGCTAGGTTTTATTTTAATTAGAAAGGGAAAGGTCTAGGGAAAACTACGAGGTAGGAAGAAAGGGTAAAAGGTGCTGAGAGAGGTCAGTGTTCAGGGTAGAGAGCCCTGCTTCCAGAGTGGAGAAGAGACCCTCCTGGGTAGAGAGAGAGTGGAGCTCAGGGTTGATAGAGGGAAAAGGTGCCAAACTTTCCCTTTTATCCTTTCCCTGACACCCCCCCCTGAGAAAGTGGGAGGTGTCGGGGAAGTTGTAGCAGAGAGAGTCCTGGAAGATGTAATCTTCCAGGGCTTACAATAATTTCAAATGACACAGAGCAATGGTTCTGAATGAATGGAAGGCTTACTGAGAATCTCAAATCTGGAATAGCTTTCTGCAGGCTCACAGTCAGTGGGATTCTGTTTACCTCAGGTACAATGATCACAAGCTCATTGGGTACTGTTGTATACTACACTTTGTGATAATGAGATTAAATCTACCTTGCCCATTCTTAAATCTAATCCCCAAAAGTGTAAACAACTCCACTTAATTCTCAAGTGGAGAGGTCTGTGACCCACGTTTGCAAAAATGGGTGATGAATCAGAATTGACTGACTGCCCCTTACTGCTGTGAGGAGAATTACTTAGTTATTATGTAAGAGACCTAACAGGAAGGGCTGGAGAATTCCAAATGGAATGGGGAAGCAGGAAGTGTCTCTCTCTGAGGCAGACTCCATGGTGGTTGGGACAAGCTGTAACTGACCCTGGGAGACCTCAGAGCTAGTGGAGTTGTACCCTGATTC
The DNA here is from genome assembly GCF_016433145.1 of Gracilinanus agilis. Classification (NCBI taxonomy): domain Eukaryota; kingdom Metazoa; phylum Chordata; class Mammalia; order Didelphimorphia; family Didelphidae; genus Gracilinanus; species Gracilinanus agilis. The sequence goes on from NC_058134.1 coordinate 108,004,156, forward strand.
CCTGGTATCCTGGAGAGAGGTGAAGGTTGAAAGCAGAAGACATCAATCCTGCAAAACAACACTTGAGTAGGGAAGTGGCCTGTGATCTGGTGGACAGCTTGCAGACTTCTCTCCCTACCTGGCTACTTTGGATCATCAGTTGTGGAAGAGTTGGCTCCTGGCATCCTGAAAACATCTCTGGAATAGTTGTGAGACCCCAAGTTCAAGCCCTCTTCCTCAGGCCCTTAGCCAAGCTGTCAAAACCTGGCAGAAGCCAGGTTGGCTAGGGATCTTACTCCTTTTGACTCCAGTACTGGGTTGTTAGTCATAGTTTTACCTAACCCCCTTTTCAATCCCCTCATATTATAATTAAATTGATTCCCTGTGTGTTTTTATTACCTTAAAGTCCTCATTGTGTGTATGTAATAATCTGGAATTAATTCAGCCTGGGTGGGGCAGAGTGATAGTTAGTCAGGCTTAACTGCCATTTCAGTCAATGGTCATTCCTCCTATAGTTAAACCTGGTTCCCTGGCTTGTAAAGTCTCACCCATTGTCCCTTCCTGTCTCCTATCCACGCCACTGAGCCCACATTTAATATTTAAGTCAACTTCCTTGATTTTCCCCATCATACTACACAGTCCTAAGAAAAGCATCTGTTGTGATTGGACATGTAAACTAAGAGGAAGACACAGAAAGTGATGAAAGAAATGGCCTGGATAAATTAAGAGAACTTCTGGGGCTCGGCCCTTTTGGCTCTCTTCTCTTTCATGTCTTGGACCTGAAGAAACTCTTCTTGTTCATGACTTGGACCAGGAGGAACACTGGCTGAGACCTTAGACTAGATGAGAATGCTCTTAATCTCTCCCTTGGAATTACACTGCTGAGTGTAAAGAATAAATATTCCTGGATTCTGTGAAGGGCCTCTCCTTTCAAGAGAGGACCAGAGACTGAAGCTTTTGCTCATTCATCCCTGGCCCTCAGGCCTAAGGGACTCTCAGCTCAGCTTTCTCCAATTAAGGACTAGTTAAATCTGCCTGGGTTGAGCCAGGGGCCAAGGCAAATTACTTAGTGTGTTAGATCACTTGTCCTATCTTATTCACTCTCTAATTTTCTTACTTTCTCTCTCTCTCATTTGTAAATTAACTTCTCTAAAAGTCATTTTGACTTGAGGTTATTCTTTAATAGGGGATTGATAATTATTCAATTCCCTGGCAACCAAACATTTTAATATTCACCCAGTCAAAAACTCTTTTCCCCATTACATTTGGCAACCTGAAGGTTGTGCTACCTACCCTCAGTCTTCTGAAATATTCTTAACTCTTCTTTCACTCTGTAAACCTCAACTCACACAGTTGCTAGATAAAAGGTAAGTTCAATTTTTTTTCCTTAAAATAAATAGCACACAGCCATTTTAATTTTAGTGGCAGGGTCCTAAAACCCAACCTGGGGAAGCTGTTTCTCCTTATCAGCAGCAGCTGCTTTTTTTTCTTAACTGGCTGTGAAGGCTGAACCTGAGGAAAAGGTTTTCAATCCCTTTCAGAAGGGAAGTAGCCCTGCTCTATGCCCAAACAGAATTCCATCTTGCAGCCAAATAAAATCTCCAGCTCAGGTTCTTGTTATTAGGGAGAGTGATTGGTAAGTTGAAATTAACTAAGTTTTTACCTTGTTTTACTCCTAAAAACCTTTCTTTTTTCTAAGCCCAAGTCTCTACAATTAAGTTAAGTAAGAAGTGAAACCTGGGGAAATTAGTCAGGAAGAGCGGCTTTAAAGTAAAAAACAAAACAAAACAAAAACTGGCCCTTTTTTCCTTGAGAAGCTTTTAGAGCCCTAAAAAGGGAAAAAGTAATTTATAAAAGTTCCTTTTGCCCTAGACCAGGGGTTGGCAACTTATGGCTCTCAAGCCATATCTGGCTCTATTGAGGGCCAGAAATGGCTCTTTCTGCAGGAGCCATAAAGTCAATTTTTTTTCAGGCGCTGTTACAGGAGCACGCACTGTTATAGGAGCGTGCACTGTGAGCACTGTACAGCTCTCAAGAAATTACATTTTAAAAAATTAAAAAATGCGGCATTTATGGCTTTCATGGCCAGAAAGGTTGCTGACCCCTGCCCTAGACCAATTCAGAAAAGTTTCATTTTACCCAAAAGAGGAAACACATGCTTAGGAACCACATGGGTTCTAGCATTTTTTACCCTTAGCAGCTACTTAATCCTATACTTAACCTCAGACAAAAGGTTCCCAGCCTGCCCTCCATCCAAAAGTTAATTAAATAGTGAGGTGTGACATACTTAAAAATGCAAAGTACTTAAAGGGACCACATCCTTACCTGTAAATTCTCATACCTTGACCTTAACCACTAGCCCTCATAAGCTAGTCAATACCACCATCTGCTGGCAAAAACCAGAATTACAAACAATCTAATAATTAAATTTAAACATGATAAGAAAACCATTCAAAATGATTTTTGATAGAATTTCCCAAGCTGAAGTAACATTGTTTCTTTGGCATTTAAATTAACTCATAATCCTAGATAATATATCACAGTGGATATACTTAATACTGTTCCTGGGTATGCTTATGATAGCAGGATTTGTAGCCATCCATCTGTCTCTCTAAGAGAAGACTGACAAACAGTCTGAATAATCTGCAACACATCCAATATGGGGTTTGTACACACTTTGCTCAGTGCTGGTATGGAGATCCCCAGAGTTGTAACCAAAGCAAATTTAGATGGATGATGATACCGAGGAGGAGAAGGAAATTTAAAGAGTCTGGAGGTGATCTTTAAGCCTTTTCAGACACCATTGTTTTATTAATGTTAACTCTTTTCAGTTTTGTTTCCCCTCCATAACAGTGAACAAGTCTTTTTAACATGGCCATTGGAATGAAGAAAAGGACTCTGGAATACAGTGCCAATCCCATCACATATATTGTATTTGCTGATTGTTTTAAGATTTAATTTTGTTTGTTAATCATCACACATATGATGGATGGACTCCCTCAAACTGGTTACAACCTCTATACAACCTTTGTAGAATTTAATGACCTAATAATTTAAATTATTTTAAGGGGCCTTCAGAAATAATTTTTAGATATGTAGTAGCATCCACTACCTCTGATGATTTGCCTGCCTCTGATTTTTTTGTAACAAGAGATAAAGGTTCATTTAGTAGTTGAAGTGATTTATTATATATACCCCACCTCCACATCTGTAAAAATGTAATGGATGAGATATATAACAGTCTCATACAAGAGAAGCTGGGAAGATGTTCCTAGGTCATGGTACCCCTGGATGGCTCACAAGAGGGAGCATCTTGCAGGAAGTCTAAATACCTTTCTGCATATTTTTTTAACCCTTCTGCTTATTTTACTCTACTTCTCCACCAGAATGATCTAAATTCCTGGTGACATTTTAGACCCAAAAAAGGGTTTTCATTAATAGTACAGAGGTTTTTTTGTTTGTTTGTTTTTTCTGGGGTCCTCTGCCACATTTGATGTGTTGGCAGTAACAGATTTATTAAAAATATTTCAGCCAAGGTTGAAAGATTTGCTATATCTGTAGAACTCGTGATAAGTATTCATGAGTTCATAGGATGTTGTTTTTTTTAAAGTCACATGCATTGAATATAATAATTCATAGAAAAGTGGACACTGTTTTTGGAGAACACATTGAATTTCTAAATTTTTATTATTGTTTATCCTTTTATTTTTCTAATAGAATATTTGGTTTTTTCCTTTTTTTATTTCTTGTACTTAAAGTATGTGTAATCAATATTAATCTTTTTTTTTATTTTACAGTAATATAAGCTTAAAATATATCTGTTCTAACATTAATTCATACCCAAAAAGCTTTAGACTATGGGAACCTGTCATTTATTGATAAATGTTATGAGACTGTGATTAATGTTTGTGCCTGAGCCCAGGAAAAGGGAACAAAAGAGCCATTATATAGTGCCAAGAAGAACAAGTTCAAGGAAACCAACCAATCCTGATGGGATTGATGAGAATCTGCACAGTACCTAAGAGCACAAAGGTTAAAAAAAAAGACCAAGCCAATCCAAGCAGGATTGTTGAACTTCTATACCAATTATAAAGGACTTGACCTAGTGTGAGACTCAAATGCTTGACATATGTTAAGATGTAGGAGGCTTCGTACCACACTGTCAATCAAGTACCAAAGGTTGGCCATCATCCTGGCTCACCCTATCCCTGAGAGTGAAGGTAAATCAGACCAAAGAATGACACTTCCCTTGCACACAAAAATCTGGTCCTCTTTTCTTTCTTATAGCATAGCAACTTCCTGTAGTGCTGGCTGCAAATGAGTGAGTACAATATTACTGCATTTTGTCCAGATTTATGGGACAGAATTTACTTTAATTTGATCCTATTACAAGGGCCTGTTAGAAATTACTTAAATTGTACACTAATAAAAGGGCCTGGTGTTAATTTATTCTTGTTTACTTAAAAATGTATATATACATAGATTTTTGATATTTTGATTCTTATTTGAATTTTTTTATTTCTCCCAAAGTTTAATTTTTCTTCTTTTTGTTTTTCTTTTTATGTTTTATGCTTTTCTTTTGATAATTGACTAATACACCCCATAACTCAATGACATATTTTGAATTGATCTGGGTGTTGGTCAACACCCTCTTCAGCAGGGATTGTATTTTTGTAAAATTCCAAGATTTAAAATTTTGTTTGAGAAAAAATTTTCAGGAAATTGCTAATGCTAATACCTTGAATCCTGAAAATGGACTATTTGGAGAAAGATGCCTGTAGAAACCTACACTGATTCAAGACAATCCAGAATGAACTTTGGCATGCAATTGATTGAACTTAAGGGGATTGAACAAAATTATTTTGAATTCTAAACTCTTATGCCAAAGGAGATTGCCCCCAATTGGATTTTTGTCAATGGGTCTAGCAAAACATTGTTTTTGCTCTCTCTCTCTCTCTCTCTCTCTCTCTCTCTCTCTCTCTTCTATTCTTCTCTTATCTCTAACTATTGTAGTTAGAAGATTTTTAGGGGTATAAGATGATTACATCAAATGATCAATTGGGGAGATGAATCTCCCTAATGATCACAAGGGGGATTGTGATAATGAGATTAAATCTACCTTGCCCATTCTTAAATCTAATAACCAAAAGTGTATACAAATCCACTTAATTCCCAAGTGGGGAGGTCTGTGACCCACATGTGCAAAAATGGGTGATGAATCAGAATTGACTGACTGCCCCCTACGCAGTCCTAAGGAAAGCATCTGTTGTGATTGGACACATAAACTAAGAGGAAGGCATGGGAAGTGATGAAAGAAATGGCCTGGGTAAATTAAGAGAGCTTCTGGGGCTCAGCCTTTTGACTCTCTTCTCCTTTGTGTCTTGGATCTGAAGGAGCTCTTCTTGTTTGTGACTTGGACCAGGAGGAGCACTGGCTCCTGGGACCCTGAGACTTTGGTGAGACTGTTCTTAAATCTTCCCCTTAGAACTACACGTGATGAATGAAGAAGACTGACTACCTTAGCCTCCAGAGGGGCCCTTGATTGGGAGAAGCCCTCATGACTAAACCCCTTGTTAATTGACTTTTAGGCTCTCTGGCTGGGCCTCTGGGGCCCTGCTGGAGTAAAGCCCAGACTTGAATACAAATCTAATTCATTAAGTTAGATTTCTTACTTTATCCCCTTCTCATTTTCTTTACTTCCATTCTCTCCTATATTTTGTAAATAAATTACTAAAATCATTTTAGGAATTGGTATTTATTCAGTTCCTTGGCGACCACACCTTTAAATATTAATACATCCCTTCAAAACCCCCTTTTTTCCCTCTTACACCCATAAAACTCTGGCTACAATCATTCATTGCACAGCATCCTGTTCATGATTTCCATAATCCTTTCTTAAGATATATATGAGGATATATTTGCTTCTTAGAATTTTGTAGCTACAATATAAATCAATAAACATTGCTTGCACTAGTATACATACATGAATAGTCAAGCACATATCTTGTACTAGAAAGTTATTCTCCATCCACTACAGAATCATAGAAAGCACTCATATGTAGAATCCCCAAAGGAAAATCCATAAACACCACCTGAAGGCTTTTGATACTCACTGAGAAAATGACCAAAGGTTATTTACTAACCTTGTTACTTGCCAAGAAAGTTTAAGAGACTCAATTCACTGGAAACATGCATACTCATATCAATTGGCTAGTATCCCATAAGTGTTGATTGTTACTGAATTTCTTTTGTTTTCACTTCTAAAACTTTATGAGCTTTCCTCCTTTTTCTCTCAATAAAAACTTCATAGAAAAATATCTGTCTGGGTCTAAATGCCCCCATTACACATGACTTATGGAAGAGACCCTATATATCCTTTGTTTTAGCTTAATTTGAGCAAATCAGGAAACATTACAGTCTCATACATTTATTCCCCTCAAATAATTACCAAGATTAATGATAAAATAATCTTACATTTCAAGAAGATATAGCAGATAACACTTAGACACATATAACATCCTGGAACCTTACAAAAGAAGGAGTGTTTCTAACACATACTTTGGAGATAGGACTTATCCTATACAAAACTGAAAGATGAAAAGCCATCTTTGGAATTGCTGTATAACCATTCCAGGAAGTGATTTGGCATATTATCACCTTTATTTGGGCACATATTTGTCAGCATGTAGTATCCCACTCTCGTCTCCCAAAATACATACAATTGAAGATCATTCAATAAATCTCTTTGGGGTACTTAATTTTTGTGTATGGATTCCTTTTATCTCTCTTTAATGTGGATGCTGAGTGATCACATAATCAATATTTGAAGAGATATTTGCTCCAGAAGGAATTTAAATGGGTAGGAGAAACTGAATGATTCTCTTTCTCATTTTATTTTATTTGGATTTTATTGTTCCCAATTATATGGAAAAAAAAACAAATTTTAGGCTTCATTTTTAGAACTTTTGAATTCCAAATTATCTCCCTCCTTCTCTGCTCTCACTCTTCATTGAGAAGGCAAGCCATTTGATATAGGTTAAGCAAATACAGTCAGGCAAAATATATTTGCATATTATTCATGTTGTGAAAGAAAACATAACTTCTACCTGGAAAAAAATGAAAAATACAGTTTTAAAAAGCCTACTTTAGACAGCAATCAGATTCCATAGTTCTTTCTCTGGAAGCAGATAGCATTGTTCATCATGGGTCCTTCAGAATTGTCTTTATTGCTGAGAATACCTAATCCTTCACAGTTGATCAGTATACAATATTGCTATTACTGTGTACTATGATCTCCCAGTTCCAGCCATTTCACATTGCATCAGTTCATTTAAGTCTTTCCAGGTTTTTCTGGGAACATCCTAACACATAATTTCTTATAGAACAATATTATTCCATCATATTCATATAACACAATTTGTTCAGCCATTTTCTAATTGATTGATTTTCCTTCAATTTCTAATTCTTTGTTACCACAAAAAGTAGCTATAAATATTTTAGGCATATATTCCTTTTTTATGTTTTGGTGTTGCTTTGGGATATACATCTAGTGGTATGGCTGAGTCAAAGTGTATGCACACCTTTAAAGCATTGTTCCAAATTACTCTCCAGTCTGGTTGGATCAGTTCACAACTCTAAAAACAATGCTTTGGGGTTTCAAACATACAGCTAGCTTTCATTTATTTTAAAAGTATATAATAAATTCAACATGTCACTTTCAAAACTTCATTTCTTCTCTGTTTTTTTCTTCTAAACTTCCTTCAGTTCTCTTCATTGCAATGCTTAAATATGAAACATCTACTAAAATACTAGACAAAAGCAGGAATAACTAGAGCATCTACTCAATAATAGGAATAATAAAATAAGCAAGGGACCAACCATCCCCAAAAACTGATAATCAATTACCACCTATGAAATAAACAAGTCAGCCTAGTAAATCACCAAAGAACTCTGAGAGGCAGGAGAAAGGACGTGCCAGGAAAATTAAAACATCTAACATTTCCCCTCAAACCTGGACAGAAACTGCCTAAGACCCTGAATACTGGACCCTTGAGAATAGTGGTATCTCCCTGACCACTGGAATTAACTTCCATCCCAGATATTACAGTAAGTACACTGTCCTTTAAAGTAAAAATATAAATTGCTGATGAACTGCTACCAACTGCCAGTTAAGGTCAAAAGTCTCAGAATTGGCAGCAGCCCTCCCCTTCCTCCAAAAAAAAAAAAAAACAAAACACTAATCTTGCTTCCAATCCAAACTCCTCTGCTACTATTCTAGGAAGCACCTACTTTGAAGATGATGCCTGGAAACTACATCTAAAAATGCTATAACTACAACCTATTGGAAATTCAAAAAATAAATTTGCAGTCATGCAGACCTTGATTGTAAAATATGATTTTATCATCTGAAGTGACATTAAAGACAAGGGATTTGCTTTGTAGCTGCTGCTCCCTAAGAAATTTGTAAAATCCCTAATATAAAAATCTTTCTCCTTAGAAGGAAAAATATAACAAATCCAGACAGCATACTAAAAAGCAGAAACATTCTCTTGTTGACAAAGGTCCAGATAAAGCTGAGAACTACAGAGCCAATGATTTCGAGCTGTGGTGCTAGAGAAGACTTTTGTGGATCCTGTAGAAAGCAAGGAGATCAAAACGATCAATACTTAAAGAAAATAATTCAGAAAATAAAGGTTAACAGAAGCTGAAGCTTAAATACTTTGGGCACATAATGAGAACACAGGATTCTGGAAATGACCCTGACATTGGAAGACATTGAAGACAAAATTAAAAGAGGATGGCAGAGCTGAGATAGATACATAGAGTCATGGAAACAATGAACATGTACACTCATAGACTTTGAGAGATAGTGGAGGTAGAAGGGTCTGGTTGCATGGTCCATGGGGTCATGAAGAGTTGGGTACAACTGAATTAATGTAAAACAATAACCACAGGACTCTTATAATAGCAAAAATTCAAAGTTCAAAACACACACTAATTCAAAAGTTATTTGTAAATTGATTTCTGCTTCATTTTAATTTCTGAAACATCTAAGTATCCAATTAGATTTTCTAATAAAATTGATTTACCTGTTATACAACTTTTCTCTTTTCCTATGAACCAGGAAAGAGAACACTTAAAATATGAGGTGAAATCATTTTTATTTTGCTCCAATGTTACTCCTTACAAACTCTTCTCTAATTAGAAAAATGACTTTCCTTTCTTGCTTGTGAAACAACCATTCCTGGGCATAGGAAATGCTCTGAATTCCCTTGAAACAGATTTTAATGGATGTAAATTTCAAACTAGCTAGAATACTTCAACATTTTGTAAAAACTCATTTAAGTTATAATTTGGAAACACATAATTGAAAACTTTCCTTTTAGTCACAAACTCAGTTTCTAATTAATCATGAAAAAAAATTACACAATCTGAGAGAAAACATTCTCTTATTTCTTATCTATCTTTCCCTCCTCACACCCTAAAACTTCCTCAGAATTTGGATGTAAAAAATGAAGACTTCATGATGAAGGCTTAAAGAGCTTTTAAAGAATAGATCACAAAATACAGAGAGATTTTTATTTTCCTTCTAAGTTACATGCACACATGATTCTAAAAGGAAAATGACACAACAAATCAAATACAGAACCAGTTATAAATATACAGACAAACAAACAGACAGTTATAAAAGTTCCAATATTTCTTTACTGCTGAAACTATAGTTACCAGTTTTAATTACCTCTCTGCAAAAAAGTATTTACTGGTTCAAATTAACTCATTAAGTCTTCACATATTGCTTTACACAGTCTGCTACTGCATACTTCTCTCTCCCAAACACACATAAAACAGATTTGCTCTATAATTTCTCATTTTCCTAAAGACCTTGCTGACTAGAGAACAAGGTTGTAACATCACTAAGCCCCTAAGTCGGACTTCAAGCAAGAAAAGGACTCAGAAGAACACTACCTACTCCTAGGCTAGAATATATAATTTATTCAACTTCCACCGCCCAACAAAAAATAATTTTGAAGAGCATCATACAGGAGCATTTCTAAGTATATATGGATAGGAAAACAGGATTTCCTCCCTCTAGAACTTCAGAGAATGTCAAATGTCAAGCTCTTCCTCTATCCTCCAAAAAAAATTAACGTCTTCATTAAAGACTAAAAGCTCATTGTATGTCTCAGTAAATATCTTTCAATTCTGGGAGGAGAGATCTTTGAAGGATGAATTCTTTTCAAAAGATAGTTCTAAAAACGTACCAAGTTTTAAATATCGCCAATTATTTACAAATCTTGTAACTTATAATCTTCTGATATAAATTAGGTTACAAAACAAATACAAAATTAAACATACATTATTATTCACTCACCCTCTTTTGCCTAGAGGAAAAAAAAAGATTGTTGGGAATCTGGAGAGAAATAATCCACAACCAAAAGTACCTAACAGAAACTCTCCATTTGTGGAAAATTATTCCCCTTGAGTCCAATAAAATAGGGGAGGTCTTGATAAAGATCTGGAGGGTGGCACTTCTTTCCCTATCTGACTATCACTATTAAAACTTAATAAAATGGAACCCTGAAGTAAATCTCTGAGCAAGAGAACATTTATTACATGGCCATGCTCTATGTCAATAAATGGGTCAGTGGTTTGCTTCCATTTATGCCAAAGGTCCCAAGCAAAAGAATACTTCCCCTTTTTTATGTTTTGGGAGTAAAGAGCAAAAAACAAGACAGGGTAGATGACATCATGGCTGCTAACAAAGGTGAAGCATAGAGAACATGATTGGTTGGAAGTTTGGTCATGTGTGCTAGCAAGGACGCTACCCCTCTTCTTCTGTCATAAGAATAAGAAGTGTTCATTACTTGAGTGCAAGTGTGAGATAGTGGTCTAGACTTGAGGACAGCAATGCAGAGATCCTTGAAGGATAGCTCCAAGTGTAAAGATATGAGGCCAAGGAGCAGCAAAGTGGCTCAATGGTTTGCAAACCTGGCTTTGGAGATGTGAGGTTCTGGTATCAAATCTAGATTCAGACACTTCCTAGCTGTGTGGCCCTGGGAAAGTCACTAAATTCCAATTGGTTAGCCCTTACCATTCTTCTGCCTTAGAACCAATATTGTATTGGTTCTAAGGCAGAATGTATGGGTGGAAAAAATATATATAAGGATGATCTCTCTTTGTGTTTCCCTCCCCCCAAGATCAGCTAAATTCCTTGCAGTAAGAATAGATCAGTAACTAGCAAGAGAAATGGATTTCTAAAATTAGCCCTTTAAAAGCCAGCTGAATTCTGAACTAAGTTCAGAGTCAAGAAACCAAGACTTAAAGCAATTTTAAGATTGAAGGGGCTACAGGACAAAATCAATTACTTGTAAATTGGTTCAACAAGAAAATGATACAGAATGGATTTCAATCTTCTCAACAACAAAGATTAAGTCATTTTTCACAATAGGGCTAAGAACTTGGATCTATGATTTCTTTGGTATAGGAAATTTCTGAACAAGAAACCACACATGGTCTATGCAGGTAGTTCTCTTCTATTTTTTTAAACCCTTAACTTCTGTGTATTGGGTCATAGGTGGAAGAGTGGTAAGGGTGGGCAATGGGGGTCAAGTGACTTGCCCAGGGTCACACAGCTGTCTGTGTCTGAGGCCAGATTTGAACCTAGGACCTCCCATCTCTAGGCCCTACTCTCAATCCACTGAGCTACCCAGCTGCCCCCTCTTCTCTTCTATTTAGAGAGAGTAACCTACACAACTGAGGTATTAAGCGTTAATCAGCCTAGATGTGTCAAATATAACACTTGAACCCAGGTCTTCCTGGGTCTGAGACCAGCTCCCTCTCCTTTTCATTTGCCCCTTGATTGATAACAAAGTGAATTGTGGAAGCTCCTGAATTTTACCTGTAAGTTCTTATTACTTTAAATTTTGTAATAAATTGTGTCTTATGTTATAAGAAAAAAATCTAAAGATTCAGAGATATTATGTTATAAGAAAAAAATTGGATCCCATTATTTCGGTATATCATCAATACTCCACTCTGTGAATAACAATGTGTCTTCTCCTCTCTTTATGGTATTTACCTATGCCTCCTATGGAATACTTCTCCACTGCAGAAGAAAATGGCATTCCAGTATCTTTGCCTACAAAATCCAATGAACAGTGTGATACATAGAGTCACAAAGAGATGGACACAACTAAATGACTGAACAACAACCACCAATAGAATATGAAATCTACCTCCCTGTATGTTTGACCCAAAAGCACATTTCTTAGAGTAAAATGAGACCTCAGCTTTTTAATGATTTGATGCTCTCTCTTCACTGTGGTTCTCCTGTACCTTGAAACAATGATTCCTCATCTCTGAATGGCTCTAAGAAAATAATCATTTTTAATGTAGTACTCTAAGGTTTGCAGAGTGTTTTGTTATTATTCTCAAAATCAATGTGTTGGGCACCATCAAAATGGTTAAATTATCAGAAAATTATGAAGTTTTACTAATATAAATAATACAAAAGAAGATGTATTAGAATTTCTCTTGCTTGCCAACCTAAGTACTACTGAATTTTTTCTTCTATCTGACTTGAAACTGAACCTTGTGTGGTTTTTCTGTCTATCAGAATATTCTTTCCTTGAGAATAGAATTGTCTCACCTTTCTACTTGTATCTCCAGCCCTCATATGTTAAGTGCTTTTTTATTCGTTGATGTCTACATTATCTCATTGATTCTTACAACAACCCTATAAAGTAGGTGCAATTATTTTCCTGAGATTCAGAGAGCTTAAATAACTTGCACACTATCACACAGATAATAAGCATCAGAAGCAGAATTTGAATTCATTTCTTCCTGATCTCAAGTCCAACACTCTATCCTGGGGCCCTGATGCTTCTCCCTCTGGATAGCTGGCATGGAAATCTAATATCTGTGTGGACCTGCAACCTTTGGATTTCAAATACTAATACTTTCTTCCCTGTGACTCTGTCCCCTCCCTTCTCTGTCATACTGCACCAATTTGCATCCCAGTATAGAGTAGCTCAGTCTTTTCTCTGATCAGTTGAATCTAGGGTCTGGACTCCAGAAACACCTGTAGATCTTAATCTGAATGAATCAAGATAGTTGCTGTAGAGCTGATCACAAGAACTTCTGGGTCCTTTCTGGACAGTGACAGAAGCATTCCCAAGACTAAGAAGGGAAAATCACCACCATAGTTGAATAGCTGGCATTTCTGTCTTCCTGACAGTATTCAGGGAAGATAGAAGAAAAAAAAAAGCAAGGAGAACCAGGGTGAGGTTTTGCCATCCACAGACATGACAAATCTTATATTAGTAGTAGTAATTTTGTTTGTGACCTTCATTATTTTCTTTCTGAGTACTTGGATAAATGGCTTCATTGTGTTGCTGCGATATATTACTTGGGTCAGAGACAGGAAAATTTCTTTGTCTGACTTTATCATCCTGAACCTGGCTCTCTCCAGGATCATCCTGCATGGGATACCAATGATGGTTTTCGCTGTAACCATATTTTATCCCCATTTCCATCACTTGGATATATTTTTGTATATTGTTGATATTTTCTGGATGTTTACCAACAACTTAAACATCTCTCTGACCTCTTGCCTCAATGTCTTCTACTGCCTGAAGATTGCCAGTTTCTCCCATAAGGCTTTCCTCTGGCTCAAGAGAAAAATATCTCATGTGGTTGTCTGGATTCTTCTGGGATCTCTGCTCTATTCCTGCTTCAGCACACTGGCATTGGTCCTGAAATTCCATGTTTATTCTGACATGAGTCAAATGATACGCTCAAGAAACGACACTGAAGAAATCAGAAGAATAAAAACTCACTATTATCTCTTGCATTTTCTTGGTACTCTCTGGTCATTCATTCCATTCTCCTTGTCCCTGCTCTCCTCTGTCCTGCTCATTCTCTCCCTAGTGAGACATACCAAGCAGATGAAGCATCATTCCACTGGCACCAAGGATCTAAGTACCATGGCCCATGTGAGAGCCACCAAAGTCATCCTCTTTTCTTTCATACTCTTCATTGGATACCTCCTCACCTTCTTTCTTGCTATGTATAGTTTTTTCTTTCCACATTTTCTGCTGGTAATGATTTTGTCACTAATTTTCACAGTTTTTTCCTCTGTTCAAACCTTTACTCTAATCCTGGAAAATCAGAAGCTAAAGCAAGAATTCCTCTGGATGTTTCAGGTCATAAAGAGGAGGCCAAAATGTTAGGCCTTGGGAACTTTCATCTGAGACTTGAGAAAAGAGTTCACAAATTTTAAATGTTTCAGGAATGTGCTCTTTCATCACTTTCCTCCATCTCTTACTCTTTATAACTATAACAATTCTATAACAAACTCTATAATATTTTGTGCTTGATAAAAATTAAGGATGTAATATCATATAAAGGAAAGAGCCCCATAACTGGATCCCCAAAACTTGGATTAATTTCTCTACTTATTTTTGAGAGCTTGAAAAAGTTATTTTATGCTTCTCAACCTTCATTCTATTATCCACAAAAAGGCAATCTTGGATCACCAGATTACTAAATTCCCTTGAAGTTTTAAAATACAATGCAATAATTAATTAATACAATACAATAATTAAAATACAATAATTAATTAATACAATACAATAATTAAAATACAATAATTATAACCTCTTAAGACACAGATCAGAATTCAACCTCTTTCCTGATCTCTCTTTCCACCAGCAAATCTAACTCTTGGTGAAGTCTAAACTTATCACTGACTATGATCCCCAGTATTCATAAAAACACAAAGTCTCATTCTTTGGAAGAAGTCTATGACAAGATCAAAATTTCTAATTCTGTCCATTATATTTAGTCACATGTAAATAAAATTACAATATGGCCATATCAAGGTCATAAGAGTACAGTTCTACTTAGGCTAAGAGAGGGCTGAAACACCTACAGCTCAAAGCTATTTTATTATTATTTTTTAAAACCTTCATCTTTTTTCTTAGATTCGATATTAAATATAGGTCTAAGGCAGAAGAGTTGTAAGAGCAAACCAACAGCAAACTTGCCCAAGATAGCACAGCTAGGAATTGTCTGAGGTCTGAGGTCTGCACGACCTTTTGTCTCTAGGATTGTCTCACAAAGAAAATGGGAGTCAAGCTATTTAAGTGACTTGTTTAAGATCTCATAGGTATTAATCATTCGGAGAAGCATTTGAAATCAGTCCTCTGACAATGGAGCCATGGACTATAAAGACCTTTTCTTCTATATTTCACTGACCTCAGACCTCAGTCATCCACTTTAGTTATATTGCATAGTGTTATTACGTTTTATGAATTGATGAAGTCATAGCACTCACTATTGATAGCTTGGGTTGAATTATATAATCTCATGCAAGTGCTTAAGCAAAATAAGATAAGAAATAGTAGGATGCTTAGTCCTGTATCAATACCTGAATGGTGAGGAGGGGAGTACTCTCTTGCAAGAGACTATATAGGAAAGATATAAATGATTTTACCAACACCCTACTTTCTTGTTCTCCTTATTCCTTCCTATTGCATTTACATGCAAAAATGGATCTCTAGAAGCAAGATGAATTCTGATTAGTGAGTCTATAGGCATCCCTCCAACAAAGATCTGGCATCAGGGCAAATGGCATCTTCTGATTCTCAAATTCTATTTTCCCCAAACTGGACTCAAGGAAACCCACCACTCCCAGACAAAGAACGATGCTTTTAATGTCCTCCTGCTTCACTAGTAGTACCATTGGCACCCAGAAAAAGCAATAAATCCCTTAATGTCTGGGAAAGAACATGAAGATTCATCAACTAGAAACAAAACAGAGCCATGCCTGAGAGCCAAGCTAGACAAAGAAGTTCATAGCTGGAAAAAGCCCAGCAGTGGTGTCAGTTGTCTCATCTAAAATTCACATATAAAAAAAAAAAACAATCATCTTACCAAGATTTGAATACTTGGTGTGGGACTTTGTGGAATGTGATGTCACTATACTTTTTATAGATATTTCTCTGGTTCTTGCTATTTACTAGGCAAAATATGGTACCAAAACACTCTGATTTTGTTGCTGACAGCTATATATAATTAGTCATGTAAAAGGAGCAATGAATGGTTGAATGAGGGGATGATTAAACCTGGAGTAGCTTTCGGTAGATTTACAGTTAAGGGGGCTCTTGAGTGCAACGTGTACAATAATCACAAATACATAATGTACTGCTGTTCAATATACCTGTAAATCTCTAACTACTATAATTCATTTTATAGCATCCAGTTCATGGCTTCTATAATGCTTTCTTAAGTTGAAAATTAGGATATATTTGTTTTTTTGGAATTTGTAGCTACAAGTGTTGTTTTTTTCTTACTGAAGAACATAAATTAATAAATATTACTTGCTATAGAATATAGCATATAAAGGATATTTATGCATAGAGTCAAACATATTCAATTTAAAACCTTTTTCTCATTAGGATTTTTGTCTATTAGAAAGCTATTCCCCATCCTCTACAGAATCAGTTAGCATCCATGTGTAGAATACTCAGGAGAAAACCCATAAACACTGAGAGAATGATCAAAGGCCATTTTACTAACTTTGGTATTGCCAAGCAAGGTTAGGGCCTAAATTCCCTGAGAACATTCAAGTTCATATCAGTTGACTAGTATCCTATAAGTGTTCATTGTTTCTGAATTTCTTCTGTTTTCAGTCATAAAAACTTCTGAGGTTTCCCACCTTTTCAAATAATAATAACAACTTTATAGATAAATGTCTGTCTGGACCCAAAAGACCTCATAACACCTGTCATTTGGACATGACTCTATGGCTTCTTTTTTTTTGTTAACTGAACAAATCAGGAAACTTTCCAATATCATACTTTTAATCCGCTCGACCAATTACTGATCTCAAAGATCTCAAAACTTGAATTTGTAAGAAGAGGTAGGAAATAACATCTTACACTGCCATAGCATCCAGAAATTCAACAAAAGAAGGAGCATTCCTAATATGTGGAGATGGGATTTATCCTCTTAATTAAGGAGTCACCTTTGGAATTCTGCCTCATCATCCCAATTAAGAATTGCCACACCATGATCACATTGTAGGAACACTTTTATGGATCTCACTACCATTTCTATATTGTGATAGAATATTCTTTAATAAATCTCTTCAAGACACATAACTCATGTGTTTGGATTCCTTTTCTTCTCTTTAATGTTAGTGCTAGTGGCTACATATTTAATATTTGAAAAAGTATTTGACCCCAAAAGAAGGAATTGAAAGAGGTAGGAGAAAATTATTCTTTCTCATTTTAAACTCCTGAAATTCACAGTCCCTATTCCAATTGTTTGCAGAGAATGGTCCAAAATTTGGAAGGGATATATAACAAGTCATTTAATTTTTCTATTCCTCCCTTTACTCATATGTAAAAACAGAAGTACAGTCTACATGATTTGATGTGCTCCTTCCACCTCTAAAATTTCATGATTCTAATTAAATACCTATGTATTGGCACTAGATCCATTTAACAAGCATATTGTCTTTTAAATACCTATGTGACATTAGGTGTTTTAAACATGATTTTAATTGCATTTTTAAATGTGTTCCTGATTTAGAAGTTGATAAAGTAAGTGAAACATCATCCATTCCCACTCAGGATACCAAGAGACACTGAAATTGCCAAGTAGAAGAAGAAAAGAAAAGAACTAAAAATTCTCTGAGATCATTCTAGAAACCCTGCCTGTTAATTCCCAAAGTCCCTTAGTTAATTAATCCCTTTGGCAAAAAGCAAAAGATTAAAAAAGGTGAATAGGAAGAGATGCTGGCAACCGGTCTTCCAGATATTTAATATGGCATTAAATTAAGGGCTGTTAACCTTTTTACTGGAGTCACAGAACCTTTGGGTAGTCTAGACTCCTGTAAATAATGTTTTTAAATGTGTGAAATAACTCATAAGGGTTACAAGGAAAGCCAATCATATTAAAATACATTTGTTACCATATTTTTTTAAATTTACAAGTCAGGTTAAGAATACCTGTAGGAAAGAAACACACTTTAAAACGAGATCCATGGAGTAAAAATAAAGGGCTAGAGCAGGGTATACTATGTCTTAGCTAATACAAAGAAAGCAAGAGTAACCATCATAATCTCTGACAAAGTTAAAGCCAAAATAGATTTAATCAAAAGAGATAAACAGAGAAACTATATTATCTAAAAAGGTACCCTAGATAATGAAACATTATCAGTATTAAACCAATATGCACCAAATATAGAGCATCCAAATTTTTCAAGGAAAATCAAAATGAGTTACAAATAGACAAGAAAAAATAATTGTGGAGGATTTCAATTTTCCCCTCTCAGAACTAGATAAATCTAGCAGAAATGAATATTTAAAAAGTCAAAGAGATGAATAGAAACTTTGTTAAGTTAAATATGATAGATATCAGGAGAGAAATGAATAGGAATAGAAAGGTATATGTCATCTTCTCAACAGTGTATGGTACTGTGACAAAAATTGAGCATATATTAAGGTATAAAAGCATTATAATTAAATTCAGAAAAGCAGAAATATGTATCCTTGTCTAACTAATGAAAAAAATTCTATATAAAGGACCATGGAAACATGAATTTAAAAATAATTGAGACTAAAGAACTTAATCTTAAAGAATAAGTGGATTAAGAGACAGATAAGTAGCTGAATGAATAGAGAGGCAGGCCTGGAGATGAGAGTCCCTGGGTTCAAGTCTGACCTTACATTCCTAATTGTGTGCTCCTAGGCAAGTCACCTAACCCCAAAAGCCTGGCCCTTAATACTCTTTTGCCTAGGAACCAATATTTAGTATCTATTCTAAGACAGAAGATAAAGGTTTAAAAAATGAGTAAGTTAAAATAACAAGTCATTGGAACAATGAGTAATTTAGTTAAAGAGAATGATAATAAGGAAACAACACATAAAATTTATTAAATATAGTAAAAACAATAATTAGAGGAAAATATATATTAATAAAATAGAAAGAATAGATGAATGAATTAGAATTGCATTTTAAATAATAGAAAAAGAATAAAATAAAAATCCTCAAACACCAAATTGGAAATCCTAAAAATCAAAGGTAAGATCCATACAATTTAATATAAGAAAACTGTTGGATTAATAGAAGTTGGTTTTATTTTTAAAAATCAACAAAATAGATAAGCCATAGGCTAATATGATTTTTTAAAAGAGAGAAGCCATATTGCTATTATTAAAGATGAAAAGGGTGAATATACCACCAATGAAGACTAAACCAAAGCAATCATTAGGAGTTACTTTGCCCAATTATATACCAACAAATTTAACAATGTAAGTGAAATGAAAGAATATTTACAAAAACATAAACTGCCTAGACTAACAGAGGAGAAAATAGATATCTAAATAAAACTTTAAGAAAAAGAAATTGAATAGGCCATAAATGCCTAAAATAAATGCATAAAAGGCCTAAAAAACAAGAAGAAGCATCATTAGGAGCAAATAGATGTAAACCTACCTATCTATCTACCAAATTACTCTCCAAACAACTTTGATATAATACCTCAAAAAATATTTTGAGCAGAACTTACAAAAGGACATGTCCAAAACAACTTAGAAGGCTAGCATGAAAGATCTATCACACTTAGGTTGAAGTGGAGTGCAAAGGAGTACATTAACACAGGCTCTACTTTGGCAAGCCAACACAAGCCTTGGAGGCAGCTTAATCAATAGCAAAGCCTCCCAGAGCTGTATATACACCAACTGTAAAAGGGGGTAGGACAATTTCTCAGTAGGAAATTACTGGGGTTCCTTTGCAGGCTCTGGGTATAAAATTTTGTCACATTGTCCATAGGTAAATAGAAGTCACAATCCTGAGTTGTGGTTTCAGTGTGAGCACACACCAGCACTTGGGGTCAGAGGGGTGGCAAGGAACTTTAGTCACAATTTTAAGGCAAAAAAAAAGTGCTTGTGGAGACTCATAGACAAGAGCTCAGTTCAAGAGATATTAAACATACTTCTCCTTATACCATACCACCTTGAAAGAACTGAAAACTTCTAGATCCCAAGAGCTAGTTCTAAAGAGAGTTGAATAAAGAATCTGAAGCTTAGAACAGTACTCCTTTCACCACAGGAATGGAACCCCACAGTACCGATTTTTTAAAAAGTAAAAACCATGAAAAAGACTAGAAAATGAACAAATAAGAGAATCAAACAAAAAACTAATAGAAATAATTAACAACTTCAGCAAAGTTGCAGGATACAAAATAAGCACATATAAATCATCAGCACTTCTATTTACTCCCATCAAAGTTCAACAGCAAGAAATAGAAGAGAAATTCCATTCAAAATAACTCTAGATGATATAAAATAGCAGGGAGTAGACCTACCAAAACAAACACTGTGAGGAGAACCAGGGGCCTCCATTGAGCAAAGTTCTGGAAAGTCTAAAGACCCCCCACCGCCACCACCAGCAGCAAAGTTCTGGGGTAGCCATGGTCCAGCTAAAGCCAAATGCATAGTTCACTCCTCACCTGAAGCTTTGACCCCTCCTTTTCCTCCCTCTTTGTTGAAACTTGTAAGAGCTAAAATTGGTTTTGGTCAAATTAAGAGTTATAAAAAGTTGTGATCGCCATTTATAAAAATTAACTCAGGTCACGAGGCTATTAGTAGCTTTATTACAGCAAGGTAGAGATAGTAAAGGGGGAAATGTAGGAAGGAGGTAGAAAATATTGCCTAGCTAAATTCCCTAAGTCCAGATCCAAGTGCCTCACCAAAGAGAGCATCCCACCGAAGACAGGAGAAGAGCCAAAAAGCCAGTGTCTCTGGCCAGGGTCTTCTCAATCCAAGTGAGTCATCGAAGCCGAACTCCTTGAGCCAACAACACAGAATCTCCAACACAGAATGAAATGCAATGCAGAGACACCCACACAGTAGAATCCCTCCAACACAGAATTCCTACAACACAAAAGTAGTGCCTCCAATGCAGAAGTGCCTGTTCAGCTCTCTAGTCTCGCCTTTTATAGCCTTTTTCCATGTCACTTCCTATCTCTGGTTTCTACTTCCTTTCTCTGTGAGCTAGTCTATCACATCTCAGGAACCATGTAATGGGTGATAATGTAGTGGATAATATGATACTGACAGTAAATGTGAGTCACCAGGGGCCTGGGAGCCTGTAACTAAACTAGCAGGAGATTTGGATCTATCAGTGATGAGCAGCCTCAGCTGTGGTGCCCAGTCAATCTCCACTGCTAGGCTCCTTTAAGGTGTTAAGTGGGTGGCCCCTCCCTGTAGAAGTAACTGCCTTCCTCTTGGGTGAGAGCAGAACCCAGCAGGAAATGGGACTCAACTTCCTGGTTACAATGGAGGTTTAGCCTCCACTTCTCAGTAACCTCAACTTCTTAATATTCTTTCCTCTCTTCAGTCTCTTTAGCCTTGGTGATGTTGAAGGCATTACAGGAACTCACAGATTTAGGCCAAGGGATTTATTTTAAACTGGAAAGGGAAAACTGAGGTAAGAGGGTTCAAGGTCTTGTGAAGCTGTTGCTAGGGGCAACTGGCAAGTGTTGGCAATGGATCTATAAGGTAAAGTCAGGCTGAGGGAACCAGCCCTCAGCCAGAGATAACTTGTTACTGGCCTGATGTTATTTGATCACCAGCTAAACAAATAAAGTTGTAGAGTTGTTCAAGGGATGTCCCTAACCACTGGGCTACTTTAACCTAATTCCTGCCCACATTCCACAGCCCACCTCCCTTCAATCCCGGGGTCCCCAAGGGGAAGTCAGGGGTAGCTGGGTGTCTGGGTGAGGTCAAGGAAATCAGAACCCAAGGTTGGGTTTGCAGGGCTTTATATAGTCACAGCCCAACTGTCAGCACCTAGGATGGCACCTGCCAGGCCAGAGTTCCATTCTGCTAACTGACAGGATTGCCTAGGGTAATATTACAAATGCAAGAAATCCTGCATTTCAACTATCATAGTTTTATTTAATTTTCCTGGCATTGCCCAGGGGAGTGGGGGGTAGAAGGGCAGTGCTTGTGGGATCCACTTCCAGTCTCTTATGAATTTCCTTTTGTGATATTGGAAATTTGGGGTTCCTTTGATCTTGAGATCCCTGATCTAAACTTCCTGTGGACATTTGGATCTCATTTCAAACTACATTTCCATTGTAATAGAGGTAGGCAGGAAGTGTGATTACATAGACAGAGGTATAAAGACTCAGAACTTGATTGGTACTCTCTCTTTCCTGCTGAACAAGCCAGGTGGGCAGAGGAGATGGCACAGAATTTAAATTAGCTCTTATCAGGCACATGGCTTAATACCAATATGAATTATAATAAAACCCTAATATGAAGGAAAGACACCTAAAGGTACCAGATTTCAAACAATATTATAAAGTGGTAAGCAGCAAAACAATCTGGTACTGGCTAAGAAATAGAGTAATAGATCAATGGAATAGGTTAGGTAATTAGCACATGGTAGCTAATGTCCAATAACTACTAAGTGTTTGATATACCCAGTGATCCAAGCCTTTGATGAAAGAACTCACTATTTAACAAAAACTGCTGGGAAAACTGGAAAGCAGTATAACAAAAAGTAGGTGTAGACCAACATCCCATACTATACCCCAAAATAAAGACAAAACAAATATAAAGTGTGATACCATAAACAAATTAGAGGAACACAGAAAAGTTTACCTGTCAGATTTTTAGATAAGAGAAGAATTTATGACCAAACAATACGTAGAGAACATTACAAAAAATGAAATGGATAATTTCGATCACATTAAATTAAAAAAAATTTTATAAAGACAAAACAAATGCAATCATGATTAGAATGGAAACAACAAATCTGGGGGGGGGGAATTTATACAAAGCCTCATTTCTCAAATATATAGGGAAATTAGTCAAATTTATAAGAATACAAAGTATTCTCCAATTGAAAAATAGTCAAAAGATATGAACAGGCAGTTTTCAGAGGGAGAAATGAAAAATATCTATAGTCAAATGTAAAAGTGCTCCAAATTACTATTTATTAGAAAATTGAGAAACAACTCTAAAATACCACTTCATATATATCAAATTGGCTAGCATAACCAAAAAGAAAAATGATGTTAGAAGAGATGTAGTAAAAGTGAGACACTAATACACTGTTGGTGGAATGGTGAACTGATATATTTGTTCTAGAGAACAACATGAAATCAGGGTCAAAGGAGCAAAAAACTGCATATACTGTGACCCAAAAAATACCATTACTGGGATCTATATCCCAAAGAGATCAGAGATAAGGAGAAAGGACATACCTGTACCAAAATATTTACAGCACCTCTTTTTATAGTGGCAAATAATCAGAACCCAAAGGGTTGTCCATCACTTGAGGAATAGATGCATAAGTGTAGCATATGGATGTGATAGAATATTATTGTGAAATGATGAACAGAATGAGTTCATAAAAACTTATAAAGACATATAAACATGCAAAGTGAAGTGAGTAGAACCAGGAGAACAATGCATATAATAATAAAAGTATTATATGATGATCAATTGTGGATGACTAAATCATTATTGAAGCCATCCGTCCAGCAGCTCCACGAAGATTTCTAGTAGGTAGGACACTCAGAAAGGGGAACCAAGGACTGAGTGAAAATGGGTTATGGGTTAAGGACTAATGGAAAGAGAACATAAGGCAAGAATAAAAACACACAGACAAAGAAAGTTCTGGCATAAGATAGACAGTGAGTGAGCTCTGGTAGTCAAGAGCTTCATGGTTCAGAGCTCTGATGGTCAAGAGCTTAATCCTCGACTGTCATATTGCCACTTTTATTGGGGTTACAACAGTATAGGGGGAAGGGGAGAGCCAAGTGGTTTGATACATTAACATTATGAGGTAATCATCAGGAGATAAAAAATGCCAGAACCTAAAACAATAGGTAGAACTAACATTTGGATCAGGAGTCTATATGGCCTAAGGCATCTAGGGATATTTGATACATATGTTATTTGATCATTGTAGGTAAAGTTAAGAGACTGAGATAGCTGACCATTCTTCTGGAGTGTAGCCTTAGGGAGGGTCTATGAATTTGGCAAGGTTGATGCTTAATGTAACTCAAAATTATAGAAATCAATCATTAGCAGTACAAGAGTCAGTTTTTGAGCACTCTTAAAATAATATCACAATTAATGTATGCCTGGATTGCTACAATTATCAGCAAAGAAAGTTCTCAATATATCCACAGGGGACCCATGATTGAAAAATGCTATCTACAACCAAAGAAGGAAATGTTGGAGTCTGATTGTAGATCAAAGTATGCCATCTTCCATTTTGTTTCCTTCATGAGTTTTTTATTGTGTGAGATGTCTTCTGTCACAGCATGAGCAATATGGAAGTATATACTGCATGAAATCACTGATAAAACCTATATAAGACTAGTTACCACCTAGGAGAAGGGGAGGGAAAAAAGAGAGGGAGAAAATCTTAATCCTAAAATGTCAGAAAACAATTGTCAAAAAGTTTTTTCTATATGTAACTAAGAAAAGGAAGGAAGGAAGGAAGGAAGGAAGGAAGGAAGGAAGGAAGGAAGGAAGGAAGGAAGGAAGGAAGGAAG
>NC_058134.1:108037672-108052623 GCF_016433145.1 Gracilinanus agilis
CCCACATTCAGAGGAAGGACTGCAGGAGAGGAAACATATAAGAAAAACAACTGCTTGAACGCATGGGTCGGGGTGGACATGATTGGGGATGTGGACTCGAAACTACCACACCGATGCAACTACCAACAATTTGGAAATTGGTCTTGATCAAGGACACATGACAAAACTAGTGGAAATGTGCATCGGCCATGGGTGGGGGGAATGCGGGGGGGGCGAAGGGGAAAGGAGGAGCATGAATCATGTAACCATGTTGAAAATGAATATTAATAAATGTTTGGAAAAAAAACAATTTTGAGTTATGTCACACCTGTAAGATTGGCCAAAATGATAAGAGGTCAAAATGACAAATGTTGGAAAGGATTTGGAAAAATGGGGACACTAATATACTGTTAGTGGAACTGTGAATTTGTCCAACCATTTTAGAGAGCAAGTTGGAATTATGTCTAGAGAGTTATAAAAGTGTGTAAGCCCTTAGACCCAGCAATTTGCTGAGTCTATTCCTGAAGGAAATCAGGGAAAAATGAAAAGAACCTATATGTTCCAAAAATATTTATACCAGCTCTCTTTGTGGTGGCAAAGATCTAGAAATCAAAAGAATGTCTATCAATTGCAGAATGACTGAATAAAATGTTATACATGATTGTGATGAATACTATTGAACTGTAAGAATGATGAGCAGGTTAATTTTTTTAAAACTTAGAAGGACTTACATAATAAGAAAGGATGAAATGAGTAAAACCAAAAGAACATTTTACATATAGCTACACAATTAATATTTGAAGAATAACATAAATGTCTACCTCCAGAGAATGAACTTTAAAATAGAAACACGAAAGACACAATCTTTATATGCCTATCTTTTTGTCAGGCAATACTTTCTATGGTGCAGGAAAGGGAGGGAGAAGCTGTAGGAATACGTTCTATTAAATAAATAATTTTTTAAAAGAATACCAATAGAGGGGAAAGAAACAAATCTTTGTATCTCACTTGTTTAATAAAGTCGCTAACATTTATTCTCTGCCTGAATAAAAAACCATTGGAAGGGAAATTGGAAGGGAAACTACTACTTCCAAATAGTAGTTTGGAATCACAAAGGCAACTGAAATGTGACAGATTTTTTGGTTCAGAATGTCATTAAAATGTGACGGTGCTTCTCCCTACCTCTGGCATTACAGAACTAGTAGATATGAACTTATAGAGACAAAAATAGCTTTTACTTATTATGTTCAATGATCAGCTTAAAGAGTATGTCATTTTTACACAGATAGGATTTAGACAAACTGAAGCAAAGTGAAATAAGCAGAATCAGAAGAACATTGTACACAGTGACAGAAATAATATATAATGAACAACTGTGAATCACAACTATTTGCAGCAATACAATGATCCAACACAGTCCCAAAGGATTCATGATAAAAAAAAAAATGCTATCTGATTCCAGAGAAAGAACTAAGCAAGGGAGAGATAATGCATCACTCTTCATTTTTCTCATTTTGCTGATAGCAGAATGTGGTGATAAGCATGTCACCTGGGAGCGTAGATATCTCACCAAGCTAGGTGCCAGAGCATTTCAGCTTCTAGATCTCTTTCATTAAGATTTCAGTGAGAATCCATTGGAAATTCACTTTAAATTCTATGGATGTCAATTACCTCATCTATAAAATGAAGTATTGAATTAAATGTCTAATGTTGCTATCTTGGGCCCTCCTCACTACTTTCTGCATTCTCTCTTAGTGATATCATCAGCATCCCTTGAATTTAACTATAATCTCACAAAAGATAACTCTCAAATCTACATTATTAACCTCATTTCACCTGAACTCCAATCCTACAAGTGCTTTTTCAGTCTCTTCATTTGAATGTTCCAGTGGCATCTCAAATTCAGTGTATAAAAGTTGAATTCATTATATTTCTTCTCTAATCCCATCCCTATTCCTATTTCTGCCAAGGACATCACTATTTTCCCAGTCACCAGCTTACCTAACTTTGGAGTTAACCTCAATTTTTTTATTTTATTCACTTCCCCACATCATATAGTGATTGGTATATAATTTGCACTTGAGATATCATTAAATTTATCTTTTCCAGCTCTCCCTCTGATGACTGCATTTATGCATTCATCCACCAAACATCAGCAAAGAATGGAATGTGTACAAAGCTCTGTGCTAAGTATTAGGAGAGGTACAGAGTTCAGATTACAACTCAGCCCATGCTCTTATTAAATGATGAGCAAGATGCTTCCAGAAAAACCTGGAAAGGCCTATAAGAACTGATACAAAGTGAAAAGAGTAGAAGCAGTAGAGCAATGTACATAGTAACAGCAATATTATATAATAATCAACTGTGGATGACTTAGCTATTTTCAGTAATACAGTGATCCAGAAAAAATCCAAAAGACTCATGATGAAAAAAGCTATTCCAAAGAAAGAATTGGTAGACTGCAGATTGAAGCAAACATGTTTTTATTTTCTTTATTATTCTTCTGTTTGATGGTTTTGATATCTTGTTGGAGTTTTGGCAGGGTTGTATTTTCTTTCACACCATGACTACTTTGGAAATATGTTTTGCATGACTGCTCAGGGATAGCTCTATATCAAATTGCTTGCCTTCTCAGTGAGCAGGAAGAAGAGAGAAGGAGGGGGAGAATTTGGAATGCAAATTTTAAAAAATGCTAAAAATTGTTTTTACATGTAATTGAAAAAATAAAATATTTTCAAAAATTAAGGCATTCTGTACAAGTGTTCTGAGATTTCAAGAAAAAATATGACCCAGTCCATTATTTTATAGAGCTTATAGATCAATGGAGGAAGAAGACACAAATACAGATAACTGTAATATAAACTATTAAATATGTGCATCTGAGGTTTACAAATCAAAGGGCCAGGTGAAAAAAGTTGTTTGTTTTTTAAGTTGAGAAGAATCACTGAAGATTTATTGGTAGAAGTGCCATTTTTATTTATTAAAGATCAGGTAGGAACTCAACAAGTAAAAGAAAGGAAGGAAGGCATTCCAAGTATGAGGACTAAGGATAAAGGAACAGAAGAAGGAACCATGTCACATTTAGGGGACAGAAAAGTGGCCACTATGGCTAGAACATACTATGCCTTCAGGGCACCAAGATTAGGTAAGTAAGGAAAGTTAAGATAGTATCAGAATGAGGACTCTGTCAAAGAAGTTTGGACTTCATTCATGAAACAATTGAATGCCACCAAAGTCTTCTGAAGGGCAGCTAAGGGGCACAAGTTTGAAGGCAAAAGGGAAAGGGGCTGGCAAAGGATGAGATGAATACATAATTTCATGGAAAGAATGACTTGGACAGACTTTCAGAGACAGTAGAGGATAGAAAGGCCTGGTTTGCATAGTCTATGGGATCACAAAGAGTCTTCTATAATTGAATGACTGAACAATAATAACAGGAGTCTCATAAAATTGATAATAAAATCTCTAAATTCAAAAGATATACTAACTCATAATTTATTTATAAATTGATTTTTACTTCATTATAATCTATGAAACTCACAGAGTACTCTATCTGGAAGCAATTCAGTATCTACTTAGGTAGGAAGACAAGACTTCCTCAGTCCTTCAATCTTCTAAGTATGTCAAATAGCTAATGTTACCAGCACTCCCACTCCTTAAAAAAAAATGAAGTTCTTCCCTGAAAGTTAAAAATCCAAATTACCTTCAAAGGTATATCTTCCCATGCTGTTTGGAGAGATCTTTTAGGAAAAATAAATTCCCTTCAAAAGAAAATCTAAGAAATGTACCCAGGTTAAAAATATTGCCAATTATTTCTTCAACTGTCTAAAACAAACTAGGGCACAAAACAAAATACAAAACAGACTACACAGAATTATTCTCACACTCTTTTTTGCCTGGAGAAGAGACATCTGTTGTGAATAGAGAGTCATTTCACAGCCACAGAGTCCCGAACAGAAATTCTCCCCTTGTGGAAAACTGTTCCACTTGGGTCCAATAAAGTAAGAGAGATTCTGATAAAGATCTGGGGAGAGGAGGAGCTCTTATTTCCCTATTCCCTATGATCTATAGCATTTGAAATATTAAAAATGGTAAACTGAGGCAAATCTCTGTTCAAGACAACTTTTATTAGCTGGCAAATGTTGCCCATCAATAAGTGGGCAAATAATTTTCCTCAATTTATGCCAAAGACTACAAGCAAACAGAAAGTTCACCTTTAAAAGGTTTTGGAGAGTATAGAACAAAGAATAGAACAGGGTAGACGATATCATAGAATTTAAAATAACATGACTGCTTGCAAAACTGAGGCATAAGGGAACAACATAATTGGTTGGAAGTTTGACAGTGGGGGCTAACGATGATTCCTCTGTCCTTTTTCTTTCATAAGTCTAAGAAATGCTTAGCATTTGAGTACAGGTGTAAGATAGCAGGCCAGACTTTAGGATAGCAAACCAGACATTCTTGAAGGATAGCTTGGTGGCTTAAAGATAAAAGGTTCTACTTCCTTTTTGTTCATACACCTCCCCCAAGGTCAGCTAAATTCCTTGAGGCAAGAATAAATTGGCAATCAGCAAGAGAGATAGATTTCTAAAATTAACCTGTTATAGGCCAGCTGAATTTTTAACTAAGTTCAGAGACAAAGAACCAAGACTTAAACAATTACGAGACAAAAGTTATAGGAAAATTATTTGTAATCAATTATTTGTAAACAGGATCAATAATAAAAGGATCCAATAAAGAAGCATTTTCAACAATAAAGATTAAGCAGAAATTTTTAATAGAACCAAGAACTTGGACCTGTGATTTCATTGGTATAGAAAATTCCTGGTTAAGGAATCATTCCATGCCTATACAGGTTAGCATCTTCTCTGATATTTAGAGAGAATAACCTAAGACTGAGAACTGAGATGTTATGAGTCATACAATCTGGATGTGTCCAAAGCCACATTCATTCGAACCTAGATCTTCCTGGATCTGAAGGCAGAGATCTCATTTTTACCACATTGCCCAATGATTGATAACAATCAAATTGTAATTTGAAAGCTCCCGAATTGTACCTATGTGTTTCTATTTCTTTAAATGCTGAACTAAATTATGCATCACATTGTAAGTTAAAATTAGAGACAAACAATAACCACCTATGGCATACTAACTTTACCTCCATGTGTCATTGACGCAAAAGTCCATTTTTTAGTGTAAAACAAGACCTCCCTTTTTTTTTTTAAAACCCTTGTACTTCGGTGTATTGTCTCATAGATGGAAGATTGGTAAGGGTGGGCAATGGGGGTCAAGTGACTTGCCCAGGGTCACACAGCTGGGAAGTGGCTGAGGCCGGGTTTCTCCCTTTTTAATAATTCAATTTTCTCCCATCACTATGACTCTTCCACACCTTTACACATTGACTCTTCTTCTCAGAATGACAAAAAGAATTGTTATTAATACTTTAGAAAAATATAAGTTCTTTTCCTTTTTCCATAATCACCATAGGAAATAAATCTGATAAAAACATTGGTGGTGCAAAGGGTATACACATTTTATAACTCTTTGAGTATAATTCCAGATTGCTCTCCTAAGTAGTTGGATCAGATCACAGTTCCACCAAAATTGTATTAGTTTGTCCATTTGTCTATATCTCCTCCAGTAAGTCATTTTGCCTTTTTATCATTTTAGTCCATCTGACAGGTTGTTAGATGATACCTCAGAGTTGTATTGATTTGCACTTCTCTAATCTTAGGACATTTTTTCACATAGTGATATCTAGCTATGTTAATCTTATCCAGAAACTATCTGATCATATCTTTTGATGATATATTATTATCAATTGGACAATGGCACATATTCTTATAAATTTGACAAAGTTCTTTTTATGTTTTAGATAAGAAATCTCTATCCAAAAAACTGTCTATGAAAATTTTTTCCCAATTTCCTACTCTCCTCATCTTGCCTACATTAATTTATTTGTATAAAACCCCTTCTTAATGTAATCAAAATTATCCATTTTATATCTCACAATGCTTTCTATCTCTTGTTTATTCGTAAATTCTTCTATCTCTAAATACGATAGGTAATGTTTTTCATGTTCTAATTTGCTTATGATATCCTTTTTATGTCTAAGTTATATATATATATGTATATATACCCATTTTGATGGTTTCTTGATAAATAACTTCAGATATTGAGGAAAAATGGAAGGGAGGGAAATATACAAATAAATCTTGTAATTTTGAATGTGAATAGGATTTATTCACTCATAAAATGGAAACAGATAGGAGAATGGATCAAAAACCAAAACCCAAAAATGTTATTTATGAGAAACACATTAAAAAATCAAAGTTACAGAGAGTAAAAATCAAGAGCTAGAGCAGAATATATTAAGCTTAATTTGATTTTTAAAAATCAGAGGTAGCAATAATGATGTCTGACAAATATAAAGCTAAAATAGATCTAATTCAAAAGACTAAAAAGGGAAGCTATATTATGTTTTTTAAAAGTATCACTGATAATGAAGCATTACTGATACTAAAAATATATCCACCAAAATTTATAGCATCCAAATTTTTTAAAGGAAAAGCTAAAGAGTTACAGTTAGAAATAGATAACAGAATTATATTAGTAGGAGACTTTAATCTTCCTTTCTCAGAACTAGATTAATCCAACTCAAAAACAAGTAAGAAAAAAGTCAAGGGACTAAATAAAATCTTAGTTAAGCTATAATGGTAAAAATCTGGAGAGAAGTGAATTGGAATACAAAAAAATATACATTTTCCTCAGTGGTATAAAAACTGACTGCATAAGACAAAATCTTTAATGTTAAAGGTAGAAAAGCAGAAATATTAAATGCATACTTTTCAGATCATAATGCAATAATAATTATATTTAATCTGGAATTATGGAAACACAGGATAAAATTTAATTGTAGAAATAATTTAATCTTAAAGAATGAGAAGATTAAAGAACAAGTCTTAGAAACAAATAATTTTTTTCATGAAAATTATAATGTGACAGCATACTAAAACCTATAGGATACAGCAAAAGCAGTAATTAGAGAAAAATGTATATCTCTAAATGCTCATATCAATAAACTAGAGAAAGAAGAGATCAATGAATTGGATATGCAATTTTAAAAAATGGAAAAAAACCCAAATTTTAAATCTCCAATTAAATACCAAATTGGAAATCCTAGAAATTAAAGGTGAAATTGGAGGCAGCTAGGAATCTCAATGGATAGAGCTGGCCCCAGACACTTCTTAGCTGTGTGACCTTGAGCAAGTCATTTAACCCCATTGCCTATCCCTAATTGATCTTCTGGAATCAATACCCAGTATCGATTCTAAGATGGAAGGCAAAGTTTCTTTTTTTTAATTGTAATAATATAGATGCGAAAATTTTAAAGTATTAAAGTATTAGCTAGGAGACTATAACAATCTTACAAAGATGATCCATTATGATCAAACAGGATTCATACCAAATATGCAGGGAAGATATAATATGAGAAAAACTATTAACATAATTGATCATAACAACAACAAAAGTAACAAAAATCATTCAATAATATCAATAAATGTAGAAAAAGCTTTTGACGAAATACAATTCTCATTCCTTTAAAAACACTTTAAAGTATAAGTTATTAAAGGATTTATCCTTAGGATGATAAGCAGCATATACCTAAAGTGATCAGCAAACATTATCTGTAACAGGGATAAGTTAGATAATTCCTTATAAGATCAGGAATGAAAAAAAGATGCTCATTTTCCTCAATATTATTTAATATTATATTAGAAGGGGGCAGCTAGATGGCTCAGTGGATTGAGAGCTGGGCCTGGAGACAGAAGTTCTGGGTTCAAATCTGGACTCAGACACTTCCTAGCTGTGTGACCCTGGGCAAATCTCTTCACCCCCATTATCTAGCCCTTACTGCTTTTCTGCCTTGCAACTAATACACAGTATTGATGCTAAAATAGAAAATAAAGGTTTTAAATATATACATATAATATATTATATGAAATGTTGGCAATGCAATAATAGAAGAAAAGGAAATTAAAAGAATCAGAATGGACAAAGAAGGAATAGTTTTATTTGGTAGATGATATGATAGTATATATGGAAAATCATAGAGATTCAACTAAAACTTAGTTGAAACAATAAAAATAATTTTAGCAAAGTAGCGGAATATAAAATAAACCATACAAAGCATCAGCATTATACACATATTACCAACAAATCCCTACAAGAAGATAGTAAGAGATAGCCAATTTAAAATAACATGCACAGAATAAAATACTTAGGAGTCCACCTGCCAAAACAAACTCACTAATACACTAATAATACAAAATAATACAAAACAAGTACACTAATACAATTATGAAACACTTTTTATAAAAATAAAGTCAGACTGAAGTAATTGGAAATATTAATTGTTCATAATGGACAGAGCAAATATAATTAAAATGGCAGTCTTAACTAAACTAATCTACTTATTCAATGACAATCCAATTAAATTACTAAAAATTATTTTATTGAAGTAGAAAAAATAATAAAATACATTTTGAAGAAGAGTCAAAAATGTCAAAGAAATTAATGGGGGGAAAAATGTAAAGGAAGGTGATCTAGTAGTACCAGATTTTAAATTGTATTATAAAGCTGTAATTATCAAAACTATCTGGTACTAGCTAAGAAACAGAAATATAAATCAATGGGAAAGAACAGACATATAGCAAACAGTGGTAAAAGATGATAGTAATCTTATATTTGATAAAAGTAAAGATCCCAGTTGGGGGGATAAGAATTCACTCCTTGGGAAAATTGTTGGAAAAACTGGAAAGCAGTATAGCAGAAAATAAGATTAGACCAATACCTTACACCTTTTGTCTTTCAAACACTAAATGCTTTCTTTCATGTGACTCTGATCCCTCCCTTCTCTATGCCACACTGCACCAATTTGCATCCTGGTAAAGAGCTGCTCAATCATTTCTCTCACCAGCTAATGTGGGGTCTGGACTCCAGAAACACCAGTAGACCTCCTAGGAAAAAATCAGAAATAGTCACTGTAAGGCTGGTCACAAGGATTTCTGAGTCCTTTATAATCGGTGACAGAAGCACTCCCAAGGTTGAGAAGAGAAAAGCATTACCAGAGTAGAGCAGTAGGTATTTCTGTCTTCCTAACACGAGTCAGAGAAGATATAGAATAGCAAAGAAAACGAGAGGCAGTGAACTCTGTCTTTCTGCAAACATGCTAAATTTAAGTCAAATGGTGGTTTTGTTTGTAGCCTCCATTGAGTTCTTTCTGGGAACTTGGGTAAATAGTTTCATTGTTTTGCTGCTCTGTATTATTTGGGTCAAGACCAGGAAAATTTCTTTGTCTGACTTCATCATCCTGAGTCTGACTTTCTCCAGGATCATCCTGCAGGGGTTACTATTGTTAGATTGTGTTTTATCCATGTTCTATACTCATTTATATGACTTTGGTATATTGAGGCAAATTGTTGACTTTTTCTGGATATTTACCAATAATTTAAACATGTGTCTGATCACCTGCCTCAGTGTCCTCTACTGCCTGAAGATTGCCAATTTCTCCCACCAGACCTTCCTCTGGTTTAAGTGGAGGGTTTCCTATGTGGTTGTCTGGATTCTTCTGGGCTCTTTGCTTTACTCCTTCTTCAGTACAGTGACACTGATCCTGAAATTTAATGTTTATTCTGGCTTCAATCAAATGAAACTCTCAGGAAACTGCACTGAAGACATCAAAAGAAAGAAAATTGAGTATTATGTCATGTATTTTCTAAGTGCTCTCTGTTCAGCCTTTCCCTTCTCTCTATCTCTGCTCTCTACTGTCCTGCTCATCCTCTCCCTGGTGAGACATACCAGGCAGATGCAGCGTTATACTACTGGCACCAGGGATCTAAGCACCACAGCCCATGTGAGAGCCACCAAAGTCATCCTCTCTTCTCTCTTCCTCTTAATTGGATACATTCTTGTCTTCTTTCTTGCTACATCTACTCATTTCTTGCCAGACCCCAAAGGGGCAGGGAGAGCTGGGTCCATAATTTTGGCTGCTTATCCTTCTATTCAAGCCTTTGTTCTAATCCTGGAGAACCAAAAGCTAAAGCAGGTATTTCTTAGGATGTTCAGGTCAAAAAATGGAGGCAGAAATATTAGACTTTGGGAACTTTCACCAAAGTCTTGAGAAAAGAGCTACTTTTTGACCTTAGGATTGGGTTCTTTCATTATTTTCCTCCATCTCTTCCCCTCCATATTACTTTGAGAAAAATTAAGGAAATATTGTGATATAATTGAAAGAATCCTAGAATTAGATACAAAAGTCTTGGAATACTGGCTCTGCTTACCTTTGAGACCTTGGACAATTTATTTTATAACTCAGTCTTCATTCCATCATCCACAAAAAAAGCAATCATGGATGAGATGATCCCTGAAGGGTCTTACAGCTTTAAAATCCAATTATTATAACCTCTTAAAGTAGAGACACTGAATCAACCCATTTCCTGCTCTCTTTCCTCCCATTCAGTGACTCTAACCTTTGGAGAAGTTCAAACTTACTACTGACTCTGTATGGACCTCAGTCTCCATGAAAACACAAACTCCCATTCTATTGAACAAGTCCTTGATGTCAGCAAAATTTCTAACTCTCTACGCACTCCTTAGTCACATGTGAAGAAAATAATATCTTAATGAAAAAAATTGTAATATGGCTATATGAGACTACTTACAAACTTCAAAAAAAAGGTCATAAAAGTATAGTTTTGCTTAGTCTGAAAGAGGATTGACAGGCCTATAGCTTAGAGATACTTAAAAGTTAAGCTTGTCCAACACTGTCATTTAACAAAGAAGAAAATAGGAGCCAAAGAATGTAAATGGCTTGTTTAGGATCACTTAGGTATTTAGCATCTCAGGAAGCATTTGAACTCAGATCTCTGACAATGAAGCCATAGACTTTCTTCTTTACCTCACCAATCTCCAACCTCAGTCATCTGCTTTAATTACACTGTTGTCAATACACAGGGCTGTTATGTTTTATGAGTTATTAAAATCATAGCACCCACTAGAGATGAGATTAATAATTAATAGAGAGTATTGACAATTTGAGGTCAATTGCATAATCCTAGAAAAGTGCTTAAGCAAAATAAGGTGGGGAATAAAGGATGCTTGCTTAGACCTTTGACATCCTACCTGGGGAAGGGAAGGAGGTACTCTTACAAGAATGATTCTCTACCATAAAAGGAAACACAGAAATGATTTTGCCAACACCCAACTCTCCCCTTCTCCCTCCTCCTTCCTGTAGCACTTAGGTGCAAAAATGGGTTTCTGGAAGTAAAATGAATTCTGATAAGTGAGTCTGTGGGCATTAAAGGGATAAAACTCAACCAAGAGGAATCCATGATCTGCCACTGGACAGGTAGCATCTTCTGATTCTCAAATTCTATTATTCCAAAATTAGAGGGAAGGAGAGCTATCACCTCCAGCCACACTAATACTCTTAATGTCCTCCTACTTCCCAGTAGCCACCATAGCTACACAAATAGAAAGAAAAATCCCTTAATGGTTGAGAAAGGACATGAAGATTCATCCACTAGAAACAAAACAGAGTCACACCTAAGAGCCAAGATATGCAAAGGAGTTCACAGCTGAAAACAGTCCAGCACTGGTGTCAGTTGAGAAAGTAGGGTTGTCTCATCTAAGATTCTGATATAAAAAGAATCATAGGGAGCAGAGCCAAGATCATGGAAAAAGTACACAGGCCTATTTAATCTCTACAAAATTACCCTCTAAAAATCTAATATAATAGCTCAGGACAAATTCTGGAGCAGCTTAACATACAAAATGATATAGTGAAGTAAATTTTCAGCCCAAAATGACTTAGAAGGCTGAGGGATCTAGTGCACAGGGTGGAGATGGAACTCAGCACTGCACAGCAATAAGCCTTGGGCATAACTGAAGCAGCAGTAAAAGCTTCTCGAACTCTCAACCACAAATGGAAAGGGTAGTTGGACAACTGCTCAAAAGGGAATTACAGGAGTCCCTTTGCTAGCTCTGGGTAGAAGACTCTTGTTGTGTTGCCCATATGCAGAACCATATTGCATTCCTGGGGCAAAGTCATTGGGTGAAGAGGAGCACCAGCATATACCAATCATAGGGGAGCAAGAGTTCTTGGTCCCAATTCTAAGGAGTAAAAGAGTGCCTGGGGGTTACTCACAGAACACAGCACAAACCCAGAGAATATTAAACACAGCTCTCCTTACATCATACTACCTTGGAAGAACTGAAAGCAGAACAGCTCTGAAGGCAGCTGCACAAAGAACCTGAAGCTTGGAACAGTGCTCCCTTTGCTATCATTACGGAGTTCAATTTTGACAGGTTTTCAAATTAAAAGAAAAGGAAAAGGAAGGAAAATAAGCAAATGCTAAAAAAAGAAATTCAACATAGAAAATTATTTTGGTAACAAGGGAGACTCAAACTCAAAAGAAGGCAACAATGTCAATACTGCTGTATCCAAAGCCTCCAAGAAAAAGATAAATTGTTTTCAAGCCCAAAAAGAATTGATGGAGTTCAAAAAAATTTTTTTAAATCAAATAAGAGAAATAGAAGAAAATTGGGGAAAGAAATGAGAGTGATACAAGAAAATCGTGAAAAAAGAGATAACAGCTTGGTTAAGGAGTTACAAAAAATATTGAATAAATTAATACCTTAAAAAACAGAATAGGCCAATCAGCAAAAGAAGCATAAAAATCCAAAGGAGAAAAGAACTTTTTAAAAAAGTTTCTGTAATCCTGTCTTAAGATGCATATCAGGATATATTTGCTTCTTAGAATTATGCCACTTTCTCATTCTGGGATTAATAAATTAATTATTAAATAATTAATAAATGTTGCTTGCTTAGAATATATACATATAGTCAATCACATATTAGTATTTAAAGGCTTTTTTCTCATTAGCATCTTTATTTTTTGGAAAGTTATTCCCCACCTCCTAGAGAATCAGAGCTAGCATTCACATGTAGAATCCCAATTGAAAAGCCCAAAAACATTGCCTTAAGGCTTCTGATACTCACACTGAGAGAATGCCCAAAGGGCATTTTACTAATCTTGGTACCTTCCAAGCAAGTTTAAAGACTGAATTGCCTGGGAACATACATGACCATATTAATTGGCTAGTGTTCTATAAGTATTCATTGTTTCTGAATTTCTTTTGTTTTCACTCCAAAGACCTTCAGAGGTTCCTCCTTCCCCCTCCCCCCCAATAATAACTTCTTAGAGAAATATTCATCTAAGCCCAGGCTTATGGAAAAGACCTTCTATATCCTTTGTTTTAGCTAACTTTGAGAAATGAGGAAACGTTCCCATCTCATACTTTTATTCCCCTCAACCAATTACTGAGCTCAAAGATCCAAAAACTTAGATTTGCAAGAACATCTTATTCCCCCATAGCATCCTGGAATCCTTCAGAAGGAGGAGAGGAAGAAAAATACTGCTAATATGCTTTTAGAGGACTTATAAATTGACCTGGTCATGCTGAAAAGCAATTTTAATTATATTAAATTATAAATTTATTAAATATATTAAAGTC
Organism: Gracilinanus agilis; assembly: GCF_016433145.1. NCBI lineage: Eukaryota > Metazoa > Chordata > Mammalia > Didelphimorphia > Didelphidae > Gracilinanus > Gracilinanus agilis. The sequence goes on from NC_058134.1 coordinate 108,051,230, forward strand.
ATTAAATTTTATATAATCATTATTTGTAAAATTCTTTGCAAATTTAAAATGCTATATAAATCCTAGCTATTAATATTACATATACATATACATGTATATTTTTCTGTATTTATACTGAAATAAAAAGGGAGTCAGACAGACTGGTGCTAGCCATGGAATAACACAAATTGGGACACACCCACACCCCATAAGGTAAAGATAAAACCGCACAAGGGATTTGGAGAATGGGTGGTGACAGAGAACTACACAAGCTGGGGTAACTGACGGTTGGCAGTTTAACTGTCCACCAAACTAGCTGGGCATATCAGGGATGATAAGGTACCTTAATTATGAGTTCTTGTTGATTTAGAGGAGACAACAGGAAGTAGATAAAACCAGATTTAATGTTGTTGAGGTGGGAAAGTGGGAGAGGAATGACTAATGTAAGGATGGGATTTGTGCAAGGGGGATGGGACAAAAGGAGCCAGAAGAAGGCAGTTGGTAACAGTTACTGACAGTTGAGACCAGAGAGAATTCTGGGAGTTTCTTGAAGGAGGAAGAGAGAAAAAGAGGGCTTCAGGAAGGGGACTGGGAGGAGAGAGGAAGAGGACATCCCAGCTCGGATACAGTACTGAGGGCTTCCTGAGAATCTTTCTGTTGGAAATGGAAACCCTGATTCCCTGATCAAAGCCATTCCATTATATCTCACCCATCAAGACTTCAACCATTGAGTCAGCTATGTTTGGACTCCATTTTGGGAGTGATCTCTTAGTCTCCTTCACCCATTCCCAACCTTGCAGAGAGACCCTTTTTCAGTCAAATCTTACAATTATAGGACAGGACAGAAATAGAGAAACAGAAGAAGGGGTGGGGGAAGAAGCTTAGGAGCGGGAAACCCAAAGGTTCCCTCCTAAGTGATGGACTCCATAGCAATAGGGAAGAGGGCACCCCAAAATCCCTCTACCCTTCACCCCTTTCCCCATTCCCTGATTTGCAAATAATAAAAGTCATATAGCATTCCAGAGTGCCTGAGAGACAACAAGGGAGAGGGAAATCACAGCATGCTCTGACTGCCTCCATCTTGAAGCCAGACCCCTGCTGTGAATTTAACTGATCTGGGGGAGGTTTGTATGAACCCTGTCCTTATTCAGGATTGGATTGGGGTACCACATACCTCCTCTTAAAGCGAAGCCTCGTCCCTGACTCCTGAGGGGCAGCATGACCATCCAGGTCACCTAGTTTTGTGGTGACACCCCCTTAAAGCCTCCTAGTGTATATTCAGCCCCAGGAGAGAGCTAGAAGAGAGACTCACCACATAGACTCTCTCTCTCCTCTCCTCTCCTCTCCTCTCCTCTCCTCTCCTCTCCTCTCCTCTCCTCTCCTCTCCTCTCCTCTCCTCTCCTCTCCTCTCCTCT
>NC_058134.1:108052966-108140938 GCF_016433145.1 Gracilinanus agilis
TCTCTCTCTCTCTCTCTCTCTCTCTCTCTCTCTCTCTCTCTCTCTCTCTCTCCCCCTCTCTCTCTCCCTTCTATCAAACATTGGTTACAGGCTCTTTTTTTAAAAAAACTAACTAATAGGGAATTGACCAACTGACAAAGGAATGTCAAGTACAAGTTGGCTTCTCAGCTAAACTAAGTGCTGACAGGCCAGTTAACCCTGGCATAGGCTGGAGAGGACTCAGAGATTGGGATTCTCACAACTATGGTTCAAGCTGATCCTAGATGTTGGCAGGAACCAGGAACAAAATCCTTGATCAGCAAGTAAGTCCAATGAGGCTCTAAGGAGAAAAAGATATCTGTCAGCTGTCCACCAGCTTCAGATTTAAAACCTTTACTGAACCTAGGTTGTCTTGATATATGGTCTCTTCTATCTTCTTTTAAAATTCACAAATCCACAGGTATTTGAGGCTCAGCTAACTGGACAACAGATCCACCCTTCTTCTTCCAGCATAGCCAGGAACACTCTCCTTTTTCAAACTTCTCTCTTCATTCCATCATGGAATGTTCATAAAGTCAGCCAAGGTTTGCTTTTAGCTGCCTGCTTTCTATCCTAACTTAAATCTATCTTTACCCTATAAATTACCTATAACAGTTCCCCCCCTTTTGCACAAAACCAAAATAGTGTTTCACGCAATATTTTGATATTTGTGCACTACAAGCTAAACTAAAATTCTAACCCCAAATAACAAACAACCTACACTTACTCTATCTTTCCCTATCTAACACTACCTTACTCTACCTCACTCTAGGGATTTTAACAAGGAAAGGTAAAGGGAAATATACAGTGAACAATTACATAGTTCAAAGTACAGAGTAACAAGTAACAAAGAAAAATTTCCAACAAAATTAACAAAATCAACAACAAACTTGACATATAAACACAAAGTTCAAGCAAAACATTAAACAATGAACTGCAGAAGATGAGTCTTCCAGACACTAAACCAGCACTTTGTCCATTGCGCCTGGACACTAACCCAGCACTTTGTCCATTGCGCCTGCTCCACCCAGCTGCCCACAAATATGGTACTTTTTTCTCTTGAAAAAGACTTTAGGGTTTGTTGTGGAAGTGGGCTTGCAGGATAGCACACAGTGATCTGAGGTAGCTAGTAGATGTTGGCTGTGTGTGCATTCCGTGATCAGTTCAGCTAGGTGTGGTTTTTCTGTTTCTCCATAATGAGTGAATCGCCAAAGTAAACTTGTTATTGACATAATACTCGAATTGTTCCCTAATATATCAATCAGGCTGGAATGAATTAGAGTCGGCAAAACATGAATTATAGCAGAATTGACTGGATATAAAATAATTTGAAGGTCATCTCAGGGGAAAGTACCTCTTAGGCTTTCCAACAAAAGGGGAATTTTAACTCAGCCTTCAAGGAAGTCAGGGTAGCAAGAAGATCAAAAGGAGGAAAAAGATTCTAGGCATGGCCAATAGCTAGTGAAAATGAGTGAATTCAGAAGGCGGAGAGTCATGTTTGAGGAACAGCAAGAAGGCCAGTGTCACTGGAGGGAGAGCAGGTGAGGGGGGGAGGGGAGGGCAGCATATGTGAAGAGGAGTAAAGTTTAAGATGGCAGCTCAAGTCAATTAACCTTTCCTCATGAGGCCAAGACTCTCCATGCCTCAGTTTCCTCATCTATAAAATAGAGGTAATAAGGGGGCAGCTAGGTGCCTCAGTGGATTGAGAGTCAGGCCTAGAGACAAAAGATCCAGGGTTCAAATCTGACTTCAGACACTTCCTAGCTGTATGACCCTGTGCAAATCACTTGGCCCCCATTACCTAACCCTTACTACTCTTCTGTCTTGGAACCAATACACAGTATTGGTTCCAAGACAAGAAGGTAAGTGTTTTTTAAAAAGAATAATGAAAAGTGTGGATCTAGAGAAATATGGAAAAACTTATATGACCCAATGCAGAGTGAAAAGTAAAGTTTCTACAATTTTTTAAAACCTGACCAATGCAATGAACCACAGTGACTTCAAAGAACCAATGAGGAAGCATGCTACCTGCCTACCAACCTACAGACTATGGATTAAGGAATGTAGGCTAAGAACCTTATTGGGGTGCATTCATCAGAATCCCAAGGAGGCAAGGGCAGTTGAGGATAGTTGAAACCAGAGTATAAAAAGTGGGGAACCCCCCAAGAAAAGGACACTCTGTTTTGGGGGGAACTAGGGAGAAAGATGGTGCAAACCAGATTCTCCTAGGCCTAGCTATTCCTCATACCAGCAGATCCTTGTGTTTTTAACCCTGAATGCCATATATAACATCTTGTCCAAACTGACCCTCAATAAACTTGATAACTACAGCTGCTGAAAGACATTATAGGTAGTTAATAGAATCAGATCACCCTCTTTACAGACCTCCAATAAACTTCATCAAATATCCATCAAGAGTAAAGAATGCTACCCACATTCAGAGGAAGAACTGCAGGAGTGGAAACACAGAAGAAAAGCAACTGCTTGAACACATGGGTTGAGGTGGACATGATTGGGGATGTAGACTCGAAAATACCACTCCAATGCAACTATCAACAATTTGGAAATAAGTCTTGATCAATGACGCACGTTAAAACCAGTGGCAAATGCGTATTGGCTATGGGGGGGGAATAAGGAGGGGTTGAGGGGAAAAGTAAGAGCATGAATCATATAACCATGTTACCTTTCCTAAAAAATAAAAATTATTAAAGNATAGGAGCTATAGTGAAGGAAGGGAAAGAAGATTGGGGGGAGGAGGGAGCTTTAGCCCTGTCAGGGTTAAGCCAACTTCAAATCACAACTGATTATCTAGAGTCCTCCTAATCCCTCTTTCCCTTTTAATCTCCTGCTTCCACATTTGATTCATCTTGTTATTAAAAGAGTTATAATCACAAGGCAGATATTGTTTGAATCCTTCAGCTAAAAAAGCTACTGTCAGTTGACTTACCCTCGGAGATCTGCCATTATCCAGTTGTAGTGGCAGTTGGCTAGGGGTCTGCTGTGTGGGCTCTTTCAGATTTTATCAATAATCCTTGATTGTGGACTTCACTCATTATCCAGAAACATCTTTTCTTGTAAAGATACACTTTCAACTAATCCATCATGTTGGGAGAGAATCTCTCAATTCCTTTTAGGGAAATCACTGAACTTCTCCCTTAAGAAAGAGCAACAGGTACCTGTGACATCTTAGGAGAGAACCTTCAACTGTTGCTGTCTCTCCTGCACTCATTCTCCACTCAAGGCTGAGAGTCTGCAGTTTTACAAGCTCCAGCTTGAAGCCTGAAGCCTAATTGTTCTTAAAGGGAGCAGAATGAAATACAGATTTTTGGACATAGTTAAAATGTGGATTTGTTTTTATTGGCTATGCATATTTATTGCAATAGAAGTTTTTGGTTTTGTTTTTTAATTTGCAGGGTAAGAGATGTAGAGACCAGAGGAGTATGTGAAAGGGCTGCCAAAAAAAGTGAAGAAAAAAAATAATGTTCTTAAAGCATTGTTTTAAACACAGGAAAGGTAAAAGGAGATTGAGAGGACACAGAAGACAGCTTTAAAACTATTTTGAACTAATAAGTATATAAGTATATCATATATATTTTATTATATTTTTAAATATATATAAGCTATATTATGATCAAGGTTTACAGTTTCATATACGATACTCTTTTTCAATTCTTTTTTGTCTGTAGACATGTTGATCAAATTCAGAATAATGGAAAAGAAAATAAAAATTTTTAAGCCCACAAGTTCACATACTGTTAGTCTTTAGTCACTTGAGGATAGAGAAGAGCTTCCATATACTATCCATATATTTGGCCCCATATACTATCCTAAGTAAAATATGACTCCTTTGGGAAACTATCTTGTTCAAGATGGAACTATAACATCTCTAGAGGATTTCTAGGAATTGAATTGACTTTAAGCTATATTCAATTGCTTCCTAGTTGTCCTGAGATCTCAATAACCTAGTCTGCAATTGTTCAGCTTTAATATATTCCACCCCCAACCACAATGGGTTTGAAGTTATTGTTAGTAAAAGGCAAAGGATGAGTGACCTTCAACAGAATTAAACTTAATTAATCTACAAAACTTGATCTGAGGATCCCACTAGGTTGTACCTCAACCAGGTCCTAATTTAGGGCATGAGGGAAAGCCTAAATACACAATGCAAAGGATCAAAACTTATAGAAAAGAACCAGTATAGAAGAGGAAGGGAAAGGAAGACAGGTGCAATAAGGATAGCATGATCATATAGGTATGTAAAGGAGGGCTGGCAAATAGGCATTAGTGTGCCCAGCTAATGAAATCCTCTATGCAGAAGAGGCTGGGAAATCTGCTTCTAGAAAGGCAAGAAGGCATGTAATAAAGTTGACTTAGACAGATTTGGAGCATATGCAGACATTCTGTAACTGATCCTGGTCTCCTAGCCACATGATGAAGAACCTCTTTGACTGCTATGAAGCCAGGGCTATGGTGCGTTTTTTAAAAGGCACCAGATTCTTGGTGAGGGCTCTTTCTGAACTTGGTAGCTTTGGAGGACAATATGTTGAGGGCACTAGGGTTGGGAAGGGGCATGAAGCTGTCTTGAGATCTATCTATCATCTCTGATAATCTGATAAGGGCAGCTTAGTTGATAAGAAGTAAAGACACAAAAGATGATCTTTTAGCTTATGTTTCCAGCTCTCTCTTCAGGAACATGGAGTTTATTATATATGTATATGTATATGTATGTATTTCAAGACTCATTTCACACAAAAGAACCCTTCCAAAACTTCACAGATGCACAGAAATTACAAATTACGTCATATCAAAACACAAAAGGTCTGATTGGCTTCAGAATAGAACAAGGCCAAGGCTGAATTTTGACTGGGTTCTTATCAAAAAGCCAAGTCGGGGAATATTATCTCAGGGTTGAATTGCCCCTGCTAAGGTTTTGGCCTTGGCTATACCAGGCAGCTGCATTCCTGGCAAAGGGGAAGAGTGTTAACCTCTTAAATTCAGATTTGCTAGGAACTTGAAGCTTTTCAGTAAGGCCACAGTACTTTTCAATAAGAAATCACAAGGATCACAAAAGGGGTCAAAAGAGGGGTCTCAGATTTTTATCTATTCTCTTATTGGCTTCCCACAAAGCTGAGAGCCCCTGGCTCACTTGATGCTTCTGTCTCTTTGTTGTACATTATTTCCTGTTTCCAAGTAAAAAACGACGATTGTATGAGCTTTGAATAGTCAGGAGAAAAAGCAACCAGAAGATATAGGAATAGAATGGATTCCATGCTGGGGTTTTTTTGTTTGTTTGTTTTGGTTTTTTATCTCCAGTCATTCCGGTATCAGGACCCTTCAAAGACAACTCACTAAAATTGTTCATTGTTAATTGGTGCATTAGTCAGGATCCCTACTGTATGGAGGAAGATAGACCTTGGGAGATTCTAGACAAAAAAGAATACTGGCCAATCACACCAAGTCTACTTAACCCAGACAAAGCTTCAGAAATAGACTTTTCAAGTCAAGAAGGTTCTGGATACTTATGTATTCCAACATCCATTTCAAACAGAAGAGTACTAAATCCAAAGGAATTGCCTTTTATGCCTCCTACTAATCATTGTAGACTCCTCCAAGCATAGTAATGCTATCAATCATCCTGGGATCTCCAACCTATACAAGTTTAGGTAAGTAAAGTTATATCTCTGATAAGGATTATGATGAGCCTTCCCATCCACTAGCAAATATGTAGGGGCAAACAAGTCAGCAGATCACAAGAGAGCTAGGCCTAGCCAACCTGTGACCCAACTAACTTACAGTTTTGCATTTGGTTACACGTGTACTCATAAAATAATAATTATGGTGACCTAATTAATGTGTGATATGAATGTCATTACATGGATACATTAATCTATTGACTACACATAGTTTTGCTGTTTGTTTCTTGAAACAAATATTGGTGTTTTAATTATTTTGTTATTTGGCAAATCTAATAAAGTGACTATTGCTTTAATTTTGTTTGCTGTTGGGCATGTTTGCCTGTGTTAGATATATATTCTCCTGTGACATGTACATGGCATTTAGATCTGTGATTACTGAAACAACCAGTCAAGTGATGTTTTTCATCACACTTTGTCTATTGCATGTATGGATGATGGCACCCTTGGAATGCTGGGTTAATCATATTATGGCCTACTCTATAAAAGGTTACTGAAAAGATTTTGCAAGGGGGCTGCAAAATTTTGAACAGTGGAGAAAATGTCATAGTATAGCAAAGTTTGGGTCAGCTGGCATGAAAGGGGACCTAAGTAATCTAAAGACCCTGTGAGCTGTATTTCTGGCCAGCATTCTAGTTTTAGGAGTATCATTTGGGATTAGGTCAGAGAAGCTGGGATTTTGGGGAACACAGAAGAATCCCTGTGGGTACAAGTGATTCCCTAGATCATCTTTCAGTCCTTGACTGGGCAAAGTATCCACAGAGATTCTTCTGTGTTCCCCAAAATCCCAGCTTCTCTGACCCAATCCTAAATGATACTCCTACAAATAGAATTATTGCTAACTCAAGGGGAATATAGCAAGGCAATATCCAAGACAAGTTTTGTGGGTCCCAAGGGTTGGCTCCCCACAGAAGTCCAGACACCCTGGCCAAACTGAAGAAACTGATGTTATATATTCTCCTATATGATCAGGAACCGAAAGAGATCAAGTGGAATGATTTATCTTCACTGAAGGTCTCAGAAAACTCTCCAGATTTCACTTTGTAGGTCCACAGCCCCCAAAATCCAACCTCCCTCTTGAGCTGTCAACCCCACATGCTTCCAGTGATCAGTTGGTTCTTCCTCCCAGAAGTCTTTGCATCAGGCCAACTGACATTCTCTCTCCACCTTCTGTGTTCCATCTGTCAGTCCCAAAATTTATTGCTTGCCTAGCTTCTTATAGAATGAGAAGAGAGGGGTCTTAATGTGGCATCAGGACTAGATTGTGGAGTTTCCCAGCACAACTGGTATTTTTTAATTCTATCTCAAGAAGAAAATGAGAGAAGAACGGAAATAAGAGTATAGTAGCAGACAGTATCAGCAGCGTAGGGACAGTGTTAGCAGTATAAGTAGATAAAGAACTCTTTCCAGGAAATTAATTCTAATCCTAATGGCAGCTAAAGGCTTTTTCCCCCTGGCTTGAATTATTAAGAAAATCTAGCAGAAAGTGAACAAATGTCAGCTTCTCAGGAAACTACTGAAACAGTGGTGAAGTTGCTTCACCCTGTTTCTTCTCATTTTTTATTGTCATTGCAGTGGGTTGGTTTTAGCAGTCAGTTAATTCAACAGACTTGGAGACCGCCTTACTAGCTTGCCTGAAAACTTGGAGGAACTCATTAATTCCTCTTCAAACTTTTTTTATTAATTTAGTTGTTTCTCACAAAGTTCCCAGGTGTCTCCCTCCTTCCCCACCCCACACTACAGAAGGCATCACTTGACCAAAAAAAAAAAAAATAGAAACATAGATATAGTTGTATGTACATGTATGGATAGATAGATAGATAGATAGATAGATAGATAGATAGATAGATAGATNTGTATGGATAGATAGATAGATAGATAGATAGATAGATAGATAGATAGATAGATAGATAGATAGATAGATAGATAAAACCATGTCATGCATGTTTCTATTTATCAGTTCTTCCTTTGGAGGTGAACACTCAGAGTTATTCTTTGAATAATGTTTCTGTTGCTATGTATAATGTTCTCTTGGTTCTGCTCATTTCTTCATAATTTCATGTGGGACTTCCCATGTTTTTTTAAAGTTAACTTGTTCTTCATATCTTACAGCAAAGTAGTCATCATCACAATCATATGTCATAACTTGTTTAGCCATCCTCCAACTAATGAACATCCCCTCAATTTCCAGTTCTTTGCCACCACAGAGAAGGCTGCTATAAATATTTTCGAACAGATAGGTTGTTTTTCCTTTTTCCCTGATAACCTTGGAAAATGGACCTAACAGTGGTATTGATGGGTCAAAGGGTATACACAGTTTTATAACTCTCTGGGCATAATTCCAAATGGTTCTCCAAAATGGTTAATTCAGTTCACAGTTCCACTAACAAAATTAATATTTTTAACTTTTCTTAACTTTTCAGAGAAAGGAAACCACATGGAATTGGCAATTTTGCCCTAGGCTGAAATTCTAATGAACCAATTTCATTAACTCCAAGCAAACTAAAGTGGGGGTTAAGTGGGATGGAGTAGACTTCCAGAGACTTTGAGCCAATCACAGCAATCTTTTCTAGGAAGCAGTAGCAAAATTAAGTCTGAGAAGGTACTAAGTAAATGGTCAACAACATGGAAGGGCACAAAGTCCAAGATTAAAAGCAAAGGACTCCTAATCTCACTTTGAGCAGCACAATTTCCTTCCTGTGATTAACACAACCCACTGCCCTTCTGGGCTGAAAGATGCAAGTTCTAGCTGTGCATCACTATTCAGCTTGATGAGTCATATCTACTATTATCGGGTGTGGGTGAATATACATATATCACAGGTTTAATGACTGAAGAAAACACCAAGAAAAAGGAAATGAAAGAAAACCACTAGGAGCTACTTAATCCATGCATAGCACTGAATTAAAAATTCTCCTGATTAAGCATTTTCTGAACCCAATAAATACAGGATTATTCTATTCTTCCAAGACTGTTTTGCTTACTAACACTCCTCTCAATCTTTCTAGGAAAGGAAAATGCAAACACCCACCAAAAAAATGGAGGAACAATTAAAATGAGCCTTCTCCTACTTACATAGTCATAGCTTATTATCCTCTGGTTGCTGGTAACCAAAAGAAAAATACCATTAATTCCTTCATAAATGAGTTTAAAAGAATGCAGAAAGCAACCACCATCCAAGTAAAGACTCCTGAAGACTCAACTTTCTCATGAAAAGGAAAGCCTACTTAAAAAATGATCTCCTCAGGATTTTTAATTGGTTGAGATTCACCAAGAGATTCTGGAAAATGCAGTGAGAAGCAAAGGGAGCTTAACCACTGAAAGTTAATCATGATAATCTATTTAGCTATAGGTTGAACCTCACAGCTATTATTATTAAAAATATGATTGGTGGGAAGGATGAGTTGGAAAGGGGAGGTAATGATGTTTAGCTTACATGGTTGACATAAGTCATATTTTAAGGTCCTTGCCACACAGGCTAGGCTAGTTTTCCTTAAATGATAATGAAACTGTTCTCAACATTGTGTTGACCCAGAGGCTTATTTAATAAGGTTCAGACCAAAGACATAGATTTCTAGTGGCCTAAGTACAAATGCTAGCCCTTCAGGTACTAAGTTGCTGAGTCTCTGTATGCCCTATCAGCAGTGCTTTCATCCTTTTATAAACTTCTTCTGCACAAGAGAAATGGAAAAATTAGCTGTTCTAACTAATCCGTTAAAGAAAATCAACTATATCAAAATACAGTTACATATATATTATACACACATATGTGTGTATGTCACAGGAAATGTCACAATTCCCTACAGGCAATAAGTTTCTATGTCATACAAAGAGACTAGAATCAGTCCTTATAATCCACTGGAGAGGTATCTAAATGATGAAGGGAACAGATAGATAAACAGATGGAGGGTGGGGAAGAAGGAGAAGGAGAGGGGGAGGGAGGGAAAGAGAGAGAGAGAGATACAGACAGACAGACAGACAGGCAGGCAGGCAGACAGACAGGCAGACAGGTAGACAAGTAGACAGGCAGGCAGGCAGACACAAATTCATAGATATTCTTGGTTTGGGGAGAGTTGCTCTCTAAGGTAACTCCTCCATCCAATCCCTTCACCCTTCACCAGTTTCAGATACCTCTCCAGTGTACTTTCTGGTGTATCAAAGGACTATACCCTTTGTATGATATAGAAACTTATTGTCTGTGTGAAACTGAACCTTTTCTGTGACTCTGACCCCTCCCTTCTCTGTATGATACTAAATCCTACAACTATTTGCATTTTAGCAAAGAGGTATTAGTTTTTCATCCACTAAATAGCATTTATAACCCAAGTAATTGAGAAAACTCAGCCTGCTGTTTGAGCTAGAAAACAATAGCAGACCAGTCTGGTAGAGCAATTGCAAGACTACCTCCAAGAATTTCTGAACATTCTGAACAGAGACAGAAACACAAGCAAATCAGAGAAGGAAAAAAATTCCACTGACTGTGGAAAAGCAGGTATCTATGCATGCTTACCTTGGATCAGAGAAGCTATAGAACAGTAGCAAGGCTTCAGATAAGCAGAGAGATTAGAAAAGGTGGGGAAATCCATCTGCAGACATGAAGAATTTATTCCAAAACTTTTTTTTGTTCATGGTCTTCATTGAGTTCATCCTGGGGATTTTAGGGAATGGCTTTCTTGGGCTAATCAATTGCATCCACTGGGTCAAGAGCAGCAAGATCTCCTTATCTGACTTTATTATTATGAATCTAGCTTTCTCCAGGATCATTCTGCAATGTGTGATAAGTTTAGATGGTGTTGTCCTGGTGTTCTATCCTAGTATCTATGTATCAGAGACATTCATTCAAATTCGTGAAATTGGCTGGACCCTTAGTAACTATTTAAGCATTTGGCTGGTCACCTGCCTCAGTGTCTTCTACTGCCTGAAGATTGCCATTTTCTCCCACCCTGCCTTCCTCTGGCTTAAATGGAGGGTTTCCCAGGTGATTGCCCAGATTCTGCTCTTCTCTGTGCTCTTCTCTTTCTTCAATATATTGTCATTGATCCGAAAATTCAATATGTATTCTGACTTCCTTAAAATGACGAACATTGTAAACTGCACTGAAATTAGCAGAAGAAAGGAAATGGAATATTATAGCACCCACATTCTTGGTCTCCTGTGGACAGTGATACCATTCATTATATCACTGATCTCCTATTTCCTACTTATCCTCTCCCTGAAGAGGCATACCAGGATGCTACAGCACCACATCACTGTCCCCAGAGATATGAGTTCTGAAGCCCATGTGAAAGCCACCAAAACAATGTTTTACTTTCTCTTACTTTTTGTTTTTTATCTTGTCATTATGTACATTGGGTCATCAAGCTTTTTCTTGACAGACACCACGTTAACAATAATGATTGTAGAGTTGGTTGCCCCTCTCTATCCCTCTGTTCACTCATTCATGCTCATTCTGCAAAACAAAAACCTGAAGCAGGAGTTTTTGAGGCTTCTGTGGTTGAAAAAAGGCTGCATAAAAGGTGGGGTCACATCCTAAAGTAAGGGGTGGAAGGCGGGAGAAGGCATCATAGGCTCTGCAAGTCCAAAAATCTGGAAAAGGACTGTCTGATCTCCTTTGTCTTCCCATATTCTAAGACCTTTTCCCTTCCACAGCACAAAGTACTTCTGGTTCATCAGTGATTCTAGATTATATCCTCATTTAACACTGCCTCTGTGTTGCGCCTTCAGAGAAGACATTCCCATTCTCCAGGAAATAAACTTTTCAGTCATATTTATAATCCCACTCTAATATCCACATCTACACAGGATCAGAGACTGCGAGAGGTTCAAGACTTTAGAAGTCATCTAATCCAGCCTCTCATTGCACAAATGGAGAAATAAAAGGCCAGAGGAGAATCGACTTGTATAAAATCACACGAACCATAAGCAGTGTACCAAGTTTCAAACCCAGGTCTTCATACTCCAAATGTAACAATTCCCATTTCACAATTCTGCCCCAATTCTTCTAGTCTGCCATTATTTTCCTAATGAAAATAAATTTTGCTTGAGTAAGAAATCCTATCAAAAAAAATTTCTACAAATAGCAATCACAAAAATTCAATTCAACAGGCATTTTATGGACTTAAAATTTTTTATTTAGAATATTTTTCCATGGTTACATGATTCATGATTTTTCCATCCCTCTCCTTTCCTCCTGGAGCTGACAAGCAATTCCACTGGTTTATACATGCATCATTGTTCAAAACCTATTTCCATATTATTCATATTTGCAATAGGGTGATCTTTTAACACCAAAACCCTAATCATATCCACATCAAACTACATGATCGATCGTGTGTTTTTCTTCTGCATTTCTGTTCCCACAGTTTTTTCTCTGGATGTGGATAGCGTTCTTTCTCCTAAGTTCCTCTGGACTGTCCTGAGTTATTGCATTGCTGCTAGTAGAAAAGTCTTGTGCCACAGTATGTCAGTCTCTGTGTACAATGTTCTCCTGGTTCTGCTCCTTTCCCTCTGCATCAATTCCTGGAGGTCTTTTCAGTTCACATGGAATTCCTCCAATTCATCATTCTTTTCAGCACAATAGTATTCTATCACCATCAGATACCACAACTTGTTCAATCATTCCCCAATCTATGGACACCCCCATCATTTTCCAATTTTTTTGCCACCACAAAGAGTGCTGCTATAAATATTTTTTTACAAGTCTTTTTCCTTATTATCTCTTTGGGGTACAAATCCAGCAGTGGTACGACTGGATCAAAGGGCAAGCAGTCTTTTAAAGCCCTTTGGGTATAGTTCCAAATTGCCTTCCAGAATGGTTGGACCAATTCACAACTCCACCAGGAGTGTATTAGTGTCCCAATTTTGTCATATCCCCTCCAATATTTATCAATTTCCTTTGCTGTCATATTGGCCAGTCTGTTAGGTGTGAAGTGGTACCTCAGAGTTGTTTTTATTTGCATTTCTCTAATTATGAGAGATTTAGACCACTTTTTCATGTGCTTATTAATAGTTTTGATTTCTTCATGTGAAAACTGCCTATTCATGTCCCTTGACCATTTGTCGATTGGGGAATGACTTGATTTTTTTGTAAATTTGACTTAGTTCCTTATATATTTGGGTAATTAAACCTTTGGCAGAGAGTTTTGTTATAAAAATGTTTTCACAGTTTGTTGCTTTCCTTCTAATTTTGGTTGCATTGGGTTTTTTTGTACAAACCCTTTTTAATTTGATATAATCATAGTCATTCATTTTACATTTTGTAATGTTCTCAATCTCTTGTTTGCTCTTAAATTCCTTCCTTTCCAATAGATCTGACAGGTATACTATTCTATGTTCACTTAATTTATTTATGATTCCACTCTTTATATTTAAGTCATTTATCCATTTTGAATTTATCTTAGTATAGGGTATAAGATGTTGACCTAAACCTAATTTTTTCCATACTGTTTTCTAATTTTCTCAGAAGTTTTTGTCAAAAATAGTGAGTTCTTGTCCCAAAAGCTAGGATTTGGGGGTTTATCAAACACTAGCTTGCTGAGGTCATTTACCCCTAGTCTATTCCATTGATCCACCCTTCTGTCTCATAGCCAATACCATATAGTTTTGATGACCACTGCTTTATAGTACAGTTTAAGATCTAGTACTGCTAGGCCCCCATCCTTCCCTTTTTTTTATTAGTTCCCTTGATATTCTTGATCTTTTGTTCTTCCAGATGAACTTTGTTATAAATTTTTCTAATTCTATAAAAAAGTTTTTTGGTAGTTCGATAGGTATGGTACTGAATAAGTAGATTAATTTGGGTAGGATTGTCATTTTTATTATATTAGTTTGTCCTACCCAGGAACAATTAATGTTTTTCCAATTACTTAGATCTAGTTTTAATTGTGTGACAAGTGTTTTATATTTGTGTTCACATAATTCCTGTGTTTGCTTTGGCAGATAGATTCCTAAATATTTTATGTTGTCTAGAGTGATGTTAAATGGAGTTTCTCTTCCTAACTTCTGATTTTCTGGGATTCTTTAAGCATGCCATCATATCTGCACAGAGTGATAGTTTAGTCTCCTCATCGCCTACTTTAATCCCTTCAATCTCTTTTTCTTCTCTAATTGCTATCGCTAGCATTTCTAGAACAATATTAAATAATAGAGGTGATAATGGGCATCCTTGCTTCACTCCTGATCTTATTGGGAAGGTTTCTAACTTGTCCTTATTGCAGATGATACTTAATGATAGTTTTATACTATTTATTATTTTGAGGAATGGCCCTTCTATTCCTGTACTTTCTAGTGTTTTCTATAGGAATAGGTTCAACAGGCATTTATTAAGAGCAATAAATTGGAGTGTAAGAGAACTAGGTCCTAATACCCACATTACTTCTAACTAGCCATAGGGCAAGCCTTTAGTTCCTCTAGGGCACACTTTCCTCATCTGTAAACTGAGTATGTTAGAATTGATGATTTCAAAAATTCCCTTTAGCTTTAAAATTCTACTATTCTGGGGTGGCATAGTGGGCAGAAAATTAGATCTGGAATCAGGAAGACCAGAATTCAAATCCTGCCCCAGATACTTACTACCTATGTGACTCTAGACAAGTCAGTTAACTTCTAGCTGCCTTATTTTCCTCGTCTATAAAATAGAGATGATAATATTTGTACCTACCTCACAGGGTTGTTGTGAGGATAAAATGAAAAAAAAATATTTTTAAAGCTCTTTGAAAACTTTAAATGCTAGTTACTATTAGTTGCTTTTATTATTATCAATATTTATCACTTTATTATCTATATGTATGTATCTGTATACACACACACACACACACACACACACACACATATATATATATATATAATGATTACATCTGGCAAAGTTTTTCTTTACATAAAGTAATTTAAAATGTTTTAAGGCATTCAAAAAATTGATTTTATTTCTGAAGATTGTGTTTAGTGTTTGGATATAAATAAATATTCAATCAACTAAAACTTCAGTTATTCAAATGTGTTAAATACATATATGTGGATAGAGAGATAGACAGACAGAGAGACAGATATAGATAAAGATTAAATATATAAAGTAAAGGGAAAGATTACCCTTTGGCAATAAGATAGTGTACAGTATTTTTTTTATATTTGAACAATACAATTGATAGAGTTGACCATCAGGGACAAAGACTATCCTTGAAATGGGCAAATATCAGATGAATCATGGTTCCCATATATCGGATATTTAGAAAGCTAGAGAGTTATAATGGGAGGTGTGAAGAGAATATTTGTGGATAGGGATGGGGATAATAATTATATTCTCTTATTTACATAGTGTTCTATTAAGTGATTTCATCAGATTAATCATGGCAGGTAGGTAATAGAAGTATGTTTATCCCAAAGTAATACCAGGTGACCAGGAATCTGGGGTTCAAAGTGATTTAATGATCCTCCTAAGGTTACATGATATCAGAGCCAAAACTTTTCATCTGAATCATCTAACTCCCAAGTCCTGAAATCTCCTTTGAAACAGGAATTGTTTCATTTTTGTTTTTATATCATCAGTGCTTAGCACAGGGCTTGGTATGTGCTTTTTGGAACAGGATCAGAGTTGGTGAAAAGGAGAAGAGTCATAAAGTGACTAAGAAAATAATAAAAAGAAGAAAGATAAAATCACCCAAAAGCTCAAGAAAGATAATTCAATCAAAAACCCAGAATGAAGCAAATAAGTTGACAAAGAGGATACTAAGATTAGAAGGAATGATGAATACTAAAACACCTAAAAAAACTACACCTTTTCTAAATAAATAATGCCAGAAAAAAAATTGAGTTAATTTTTGATGAAATATAGAATCTTATGGAATGCTAAGAGAGCACAGATCAAATACAAAATATTCCAGAATAGTTCAAAAAAGAAATCAAAAGTTTATGAGAAGGTATAAGGGAATGTATGTCAGAATACATGGCCTATGATGCAACAATACTTAGCAAAATAGAACTTGAATCCATGGTGACAAAAAAAACACCAAAAAGAGGGAAAGAGAGAAAAACAGATTTGGAATACAAGTACACTGAAGTGAAGGACCACTCAAAAGGAATATGCAAAAGGAAATAATGCTAGTAGAAATCATGACCTCTATATACGCAAAAGTCATTAATCTTGAAGACAGGAGACACAAAGACAAAGAACAAAAATCTCCAAGATAAACATGGCAAATAGGAAAATCAGGATACTACGCTGCTGAAAATAATACAAGAAAACTATTCAGAACTTCTAAATATGGAAAAACAAAAAGATTAATTAAGAGTCCATACATTGTCTCTAAAACAAACCCTATTCTTCAAAGGCTGAAACACATATGTAATTTTAATAATTCGAATGAAATACAAATTTTTCAGATGACCAGGAGAAAAACTTTCAAATATAAAGAAAAGGAAATTCGAATATCACAAGATTATTCTACGCTCATTAGAAATGGCAGAAGAAAATGATATATTACTAAAAGCAAAGGAGCTCCAAGATGCAAATCAAAATAACATATCGTGCAAAGCTAAGCCTAATTATCAATGAAAACAAGAGATATTCAACAAAAGACAGGCATTTGTAGCATTCCTGGAAAAAAAAAATATGGTCTAATCCCCAAACTGAAACTTCAGGACTTCAGCTAAAAATGCATCCACATTTCTTTGCCATGTGCTTCTGGAGGAAATCTCTTATTTCCCTGACTGCTGCCATCCCTTGAGCTGCGAACATTTGTTCCCAGGAATTTAGATTCCCTCAGAATCTAGGAACAAATACAGATAACTATCATGTGCTTCAACATCCTCAATATAGGATATTGTATTTAGATATAGGTTTCTTTCACCTCCCTCCACACATACTCCTGCTGAAACTAGGTCCACTCTGCTACCTGATAATCTATCCTTTTAGACCAAGAGAACAAACTGTTAGGTCAGCCCCCATTCACTGACAGCAGAGAAGAACAGCAGCTCTAATAGATTTCCATCCTCTTAAGTCTTGGACAACAATCTAAGAGTGTCCTGGTCTCCTCAGGAGGAACCACTGGCCATATCTACCCTCCAAGGAGAAGTGTTTGCCAATTGTTGATGCTTGTAATTTCATCAGGATTATTGGGGAGTTCATCAGATCAGTTAGAGACTTTCTGATCAGCAGCACATAATAATATGTTGAGCAAATTTAAAGGTGAGCAGCTGGGCAGAGTTATTCAGAGGACCTAAAAATGCTTACTCAAACACCATGAGGAAGGAGGGTGGAGAGTGCTTTATTCATTAGTGTATATCTCATAATCTATTCTTGCTCTATTAAAAAGAAAAAAAATTGCTTGGGTGTGCTGTCAGATGGTACCAGTCAGCCAACTATCCAGATAAAGATGCATAACAAAAGGGGCAGCTGGGTAGCTCAGTGGATTGAGAGCCAGGCCTAGAGACAGGAGGTCCTGGGTTCAAATATAGCCTCAGACACTTCCCAGCTGTGTGACCCTGGGCAAGTCACTTGACCCCATTGTCCACCCTTACCACTCTTCCACTGAGGAGCCAATGTACAGAAGTTAAAGGTTTAGGGGGAAAAAAGATGCATAACAAGGACCCCAGGCAGTAGATAGAATGTTTATTCAAGAAAAAGAAATAATAAACTTCTACTGGCTTTTACTAGGTTTATGCATATAAATTGTGCTTATTCTCAAAAAAGAAAAGAAGTTTGCCATAAAGGAAATTAATTTGGAACTAATGCCTTTTCATGATGGGAATATTTACATGTGTCTAAAATCTTTTGGAATGAATAGTGAGTGGTATGGGAAGAATTTTAATAGCCCTTACCTTCTGTTTTAGTATCAATTCTAAAGCAGAATTGCAGCAAGAGCAAGGCTAGGCAATCAGGGTTAAGTGACTTGCCCAGTCACAGAGGTAGAAAGTATCCTGAAGCCAGATTTGAGTCCCTGTCCTCCCAACTCTAACCTGGTTCTCTATCTACTGTGCTACCTAGCTGCCTTTTTTTTTTTAAAGATCTGGTTGGGTATTTTTTTCAATTGCATGATGTGAAAAACAGTAAATTATACCTATAGAATATAAAGTATTTTGTGATAAGAAACTAAATTACCTGTTTGGAATTCTCCCTTCCTAGATTCTAGATTGATTTATCTTCCAATTAGCTTCTGACTTCCAGCTTCAAGAGTGGGCATATGTTTCCAAGATCTCCTGGAGGAAAAGAAAAACTCTGGGAAGAAGGTAATATTTAGAGAAGGCAGGACCTAGGGGATATCACTATTTCTAATTTCTTTCCTTTTAGGAGTGAGATAAGACCTTCTCTTTTTCCACCTCTATCTCTGACTCTGTCTCTCTTGCTGTCTCTCTTTCTCTGTCTCTTTCTGTATCTGTCTCTGTCTCTTGTTTCTCTCAATAAGATCAATCACGTGCAAACTCCAAGCTTAGACATTTGATTACACATAGGATTAGGGTGTGCATGTCACCCAATTTCTATTCACTAAACTCCAGGGATCAGTATCATCTCCTAATACAGTTTGGTCAGCCAGCCTAGGATTCTTTTTTGAACCAGAGGGTGAAGTTTCATCATGATAAACCTTATTAACAGAATGATTGTTACTCTGGGGTGCACTGCAATACTGCTTTATGGTCTTTGGAGGGCATGTTCAACTCTATGGCTTGTTACGATCTCTCAATTTTTTATAGAAATTATCAGGGTGTATGATTCGTGCCAATGGCTGACCATACCTCTGGGAGAAGCTCTGGCTTATGTACCATCGGAGATGGCCATGACAGTGTCATTTTATGGGGCTTTTATGATATTGGGGAAGGTTTTAAACTTTACATTTGGGAAGGCAGAAGTGATAAACCCAGCTTTGGAAACATTAATTGAACAGATGAAAGTACTAATTGACATAAACAAGCAGATTAGGGAAGGCAAGGAGCTAGATGCACAAACCATCATGCAGCTAGAAATTATTGAGGGAACAGTTTTGCCAAAGAAGGAAGAAAGCAAACAAAAGGCCAATGACACTACCAACACTGAACAAGTTGCAGGGGCTGAAGCAGCTCCTGTCACCATTTTACCCATCACCAACAGGACTATGGTTCAGCCAGACTCGGGGATTGTGCATGTGAAGGGCTATAAACCATTCTCTGGGGGTGATTTAGAGATTTTAAAAAAGGTTTCCCCAATTCTACACAAATACACATAAATCAATTAAAGAATATAAAAGGGCTGTCTGGTTATATAATCCAACTTTGAGGATGTTGAGTTGCTTTTATCAGAACCTTACACTCCTAGTGAGAAAGCAGTTTATTGCTGAGAATAGGAGCAACCCCAATCTAGCCTCTTGGCCTGAACAACAACAAGACTTAGAGCTATCATCCCATGCCAACATGGCGTATCTGCAATGTTGTAGGGAGGATTTGGTGGAAGTGATGCATCTCCATGCACGTTGCTCCAATACATTGGGGATCCTTTGAGAAGCTTAGGCAAGGGGAAGAGCACCCAAGCCTTTATTTAGACAGGCTCTTGGAAGCAAGAGAAACAATTTTGAGCTTTAGAGACCTGACTACAGAGGACAACATTCAACATGTCAGGTGTCAGTTTGTGAAGGGTAGTGTAACTCCCATACAATCATATTTTAAGTTGCATTGCCCACAATGGGAGACCATGCCCATTGAGGAACTTAGGAAGGCAGCCGCCTATGTTCATGAGTTGAGAGATACTGAGCCTAAACAATCTAAAGCCTCAGAAAAAGACAAAGAAATAGCAGAATTGAAAAGACAACCAAAAGAGGCACAAAAGGCAAAAGAAATTGAGGAGCTAAAGAACATGGCTCTGATGTCCCATAATCAGAGGAGCCAGAGTAGGCCTAGGCAATCTTTCCACAACAATAATAATATAGCAATAACTCTGTGAATAGGTGCTTTATATGCCAAAAATTGAGCCACATTGTCAGGAACTGTAGATACAAGTCACAAATGAATTTCAACAAGAATAATTACAACAGCAGTAGGAGAAATCATAACAGTAACAACAGGGAAAATAACACCAAAATACAATGACAAAACAAGAGCAAGATGTTGTGATCATACCTGTGCTAGCTTTAGTAATTTCCCTAGTTAGTTTAAGATGGAGGAATATGTGTCCCAAGGAGTGAGGCCATGTACGAATTTATGAATCGAGGAAGCAGCATTAGTTGTTACAGTAACAGACAAAGGCTGTTGCAGGGATGAGACTGAGAAAAGTGAGAAAGAGAAACTGGGAGAAGAAATCATAAATTATGGGCTGGTGGATGTAACACAAAGTTACAAGGGAAAGAGTGAGGAAGAGTTGCAGATAGAGTATAACATATAAGAAATAAAAGAGGATTTATGGGAAGGAAAACAGTAATTTGGGGAATTATGAAAGAAAAGCATTTACATCTATACAAAATCTTGATTCAAGCATGAAGAAAGTAGCATTCAATAATTCTCACTGTATTAGGGAAGAAACATCATTATCTAGTAAGACTGTGGATCATTTAAACCAATCAGTAGTACAACAAGGCAAAACAACAAGGGCAATGATTTTAGACGGGTGTTCTAATGGGGATCTCTTAGAGACAGACAGTGTCAACAAGGGAGATAAGCTCCTGCAGACCATTGAGAAGGAAAGTGCAAAATTCTCAGACACAGACACAACCTCTTCTCTATCACCAGCTAGAGAGGCTGAAAGAGAAAGTGGAAAGTTTAGTTGCTACAATGATAAAGGGACTGTACAGCTGGATCACAATGCTAAGAAATTTTTACCAAGGTTGGCTTTGCAGGGACAGTTGCATCAAGATGTAGCATACTTTCAAGCCTGTGAAACTCCAAAGAGAGCTGCCTTTGGAGTAAATTCTGAGTCAATGCATTTAAAGGAATTCAATCCCAGAAATGTCAGTACCCAAGATAGAAACAAAATAAGACCAATAGGAACAGAGAAAGAATCTACAACACGGACTTTGTTTCCTATGCAAAGTACATCTGCTGTTAAATTTCCTGCTACTGACATAGAGTCTAGGGGTCAGGCATGAGAAAGAGGCATAGACTCACAGGATTGGGATGTACTCATGAAACAACAACACATTCCCAATTCTGAAGAATTTCCTTTAATGCAAAGAATTACCTCTCCTGAATCTAACTTTGCACAAACCAAACAAAGCATGTTCAGTGAAGAACAGGACACTCTACCTTACTCATGGTCTGAGACAAAAGAGATACAACTTGACACTGATAGGTCCATGAACAATACAGAAAGGCAGACTAAGGCACAGAACATCCAAAAAGCCAGATTTAAAGGAGACATACCATCATTACAATCACAGAACCCTGAGCCAGCACAAACAGAAATCCTAGAAGAAGATCAATGGGATGTGGGTGATATTAATATAGAAGTACCTGTCGATCAATCAGCTAAAGACAGGGAACCCTTGGTCATGGTGAAGAAAGAAGACCAGATCTATCCAGCTCCTATCAACACTGGAACAACTAGGTCTGTGTTAAAAATGGCACCAGAAAATTGTACATTAATGGAATCTGTGAGAGTTAAAGGAGCCATTGGGCAAATGGAATTGGTGCCCAAACTGAGATCTAAGATGGTGAAGATAGGCCCAATGACCTTGGATCATTCTTTTCTGTTGATACCCAGATATCTATCCAATCTCCTCGGGAGGGATATTCTCTGTAAATTAGGAAATACTATCCAATGTGATGTCAGGCCAAATAGTCCTACATTTACCCAAACAGTCATTCAAGCACCATCACTTGCTATTCCTGGGGCAAGTGGAGGGTGATGAGGAAGAACATCATATGCGGAGTATCTTTGAAATACCTGAAGATATCCCACAGGCTTTTTGGGCAAAGCATTCAACCAATGTAGGAATTTTAAAATCTGCTACACCTGTCAAGATCGAGGTGAAAGCGGGCACTCCACCTAGAATCCCTCAGTATAGGTTGAGTAAAGAGGCTACAGAGGGTATCAGGCCTATCATCCAAAGTCTCCTAGAGCAAGGCATTTGGTCTATACCATATCTGAGTACAACACACCCATTATGCCTATTAAGAAACCAAAGAAAGATGCAAATGGCAAAACGCAATGGCGATTTGTGCAGGATCTGAGAGCTGTCAAGAGCTTTGCTAAAAAGGGACATGCAGTGGTACCTAGCCCAGCAAACATCTTAGCTGAAATTCCAAATAATGCAGCATGTTCACAGTCGTGGACTTGTGCTGTGCATATTTTACAGTGTCCCTGCATGAGTCCAGTCAGAAGATTTTTGCATTCTCCTGGGAGGAAAAACAGATCTGTTGGGCAATAATTCCACAAGGATTCTCAGAAAGGGCAAATATCTTTGCAGATCCTGCAGAGAGACCTTGAATTAATCATATTCATTGAAAGTAAACTAGTGTATTATGTTGATGATCTTTCGCTTATGTCACCAAATGCTTGAGAGTGTCAAAAGGACAGTAAATATCTATTACAAGAGCTATGCAAAAGAGGTGCCTTTCTTAGTTGACAAAACTCTAGTCTCAGTCCTTGAATTAGGATTTCGTGCCAGGGCCAGGCTCTTCTTTATTCTTGTACTCTTGGCAAGGGAAGTGGGGCACTGCTTACTCTTGGTCTTGACTTTTTAGATTCTTGTCCCTGACTTTTCCTTCTCTTCTAGTGTCTATGCTTAGAGTGCTAATGGGTTTCAAGTCCCCCACTAGATTTAGATTCAGAGCATTAGATGATAAGGGCCCTCTGGAGTTTCTCAGGTCAGCATGCAGTAGGCTTACAGTTCCTGGGGGATCTTAGTAGGAGCCCTGTTGCTCCTGGTTCTTGGAATCTGATATCTGTGGTCAGAACACTATGGGGTGTTGACCACCTCTGATTTCGTTGTTTGAGCTCTGTGATGTTCCTGCCTCTAACTATAGAGTGTCCCAGGAATATCCCTTATCCACACTAACAAGCTTCCCTCTTGATTGTCTATTTGTACTGACTTTTCCTATTGCAAATTCACACTGAATTTTCCTATTGCCCATAGGTTTCTGACATAGTGCAGTCCTAGGCTATATGAAAGCACTTATAATTTCTCTTTTGATTTACTGATCATTATCTATTCTGTTGCTATTTTTAGATCTTCCTTGGAATATGTGAGAGGTAAGCCTTTCTGAGGTCATTTACACCACCATCTTTACCAGAAGGTTCCCTTTCATTTACACATCTTTAAACTTAGCTCTAAGTTGTACCTCTGTTTATGATTAGAAAATTACAATGAAAAAATCAATACTGTGATTCTAATTAAGCCTTCTAACCAATGTATCTGCATAACACTGATCTCTCCTTACTTTGTAACACAGAAACTCTTCTTTCTGCGTGGCTCTGATTCATCTCACAGTGGTTTAAATACCCTATGTGTACCCTGAAACATACCCTTTGAGTGACAATAGCCACTTCTAGAAGTCTTGGTCAGATAGGCCTAAAATAGATCAGAAATCATCTAATCCAAAATTCTTTTGTAGATTAGCAAACTGAGATGAAATTGTTTAAGACTCATAAAGGAATTGGATGACATATCTTAGAATACAATTCAAGACTTGTAATTCCAAGTCCAATCCTTCTTTGACCACTACAACTGTGTGACTCTGATCTTTATTTGTGTGACTAGGAAACCTACCATCATATGGAACTGGATGCTCCTCTGCCTAGACCACAAAAGATCTCCTTCCATATGACTCTGATCTCTCTCTATGTGACACTGAATCCTGTCTATTTGCATCTTACCAAAGAGACAATCAGTTTTTCATCTATATTGGAAAGGGTCAACCCAGATAACTGAGAAAAGGAAAGAGTTGAGGGGCTAGTCCAAGGAACACCAACTGGTCTGCTGGGAAGGAGCCAAGGGAGATCCCCAAAAAGACAACTCCAAACATCGCTGCACTCTGATTGAATACAAAAACCCAACCAACACAAAATAAAAAATTACCACAACAGTGGAACATCAGGTATCTCTGTCTTCTGGACTCAAGTCAGAAAAAACTAAGTAAAAGAAGGTGGGGGAAGATCAGTAGAAAATTCAAAAATTAAGGCTAACTATTCCTTTTCAATCATGGTAAATTTAGCCAAAAGTATATATTTGGTGTTGTTCATCATTGAGTTAATTCTGGGTTTTTGCTGTAATGGTTTCATAGGACTAATGAATTGCATCAACTGGGTCAAGAGCAAGAGAATGACTTCATCTGATCTAATCATTACCAGCCTAGCCCTGTCCAGAATAGGCTTGCTTTGGTTACCTATAATTAACATTTTAGAACTATTCCATCCCAATTTATTTGAGGAAAGGATATCAAATATTATTGTTGTCCTCTGGATATTTAGTAACCATTTAAGCACTGGGTTGGTCACTGGCCTCAGTGTCCACTATTGCCTGAAGATTGCTAGTTACTCTCACTCTGCCTTCCTCTGGCTCAAATGGAGAGTTTCCTGTGTAGTTATCTGGATTCTGCTGGGTTCTATGCTTTTCTCTTTTTTCAGCATGGCATCAGTAATCAAAGAATTTATTGTTTCCTTTAGCAGCAGACAAATAAAATACGTAGCAAACTGCACTGAAAACATTGCAGAAAGAAGTTATACATTTATTTTTAGTGCCTTCTGGATGGTCATCCATTTTGTGATAATTCTATGTTCATCTCTCCTGCTCATTCTCTCCCTGAGGAGACACACCCAGCAAATGAAGAACAGTAACACTGGCTCCAGAGACCCAAACACTGAGGCACATTTAAAAGCCGCCAGAATCATTCTGTCCTTCCTCTTTCTCTACACACTATATTTTGTTGCCTTTTTTATTGTTATGTTGAACAACTACCTGCCAGACCATAATTTGGCATTGATGATTGGAGAAATGATTATAACTGCCTATCCTTCTGTACATTCATTCATCATCATTTTGAGCAACAACAAGCTGAAACAGGCATTTCTGAGGATGTTCCAGATATGGCCTGAAAGAGCGGTCCTGGTGACCCTTTGCCCCACCTAAAAGTCTGGAAAGCAGTAATAGAACTGACTGTCCTGTAATCTGGCTTGATCTGGGACACTTCTCTCTGCCATCAGTTTCCACTTAAAACCATCGAAGACAGATACTGGTTCATCTATTCTCCAGCACAAGAGACATAAAAGAGGCTTTTGGAAAGTTAAATGAACAACATAATGAATGAAAAAGCATTTATTAAACTATTATTATGTGC
This sequence comes from Gracilinanus agilis, assembly GCF_016433145.1. NCBI lineage: Eukaryota > Metazoa > Chordata > Mammalia > Didelphimorphia > Didelphidae > Gracilinanus > Gracilinanus agilis. Next base: position 108,077,905 of record NC_058134.1, read on the forward strand.
CAGATAATTTGGACATAAAAGTTTTTCCATTGATGGGAATAAATGACTGTGTCATGTTCATGGAAAGGAATATTATTGTGCCATAAGAAATTAAAAGTATAGGAAATTCCAGGAAGTCTTGGAATGTTTGTATGAACTGTTGCAAAGAAAAATAACTAAAACCAAAATAGTTTAAGTTCAATGGCTATAATAATAATGTGTAATTTTTTTAAAAAGAACCCAGAAAGAAAACTAAACCCACAGTAACTATGAAAACCAGTCTTGGTCAAGGAGAAAAAATGAGGTATACTTTCATCCTCTCGAGAGAAGGAAGAATTTTACATATATTAAAAGACTCAAGACTTTTATTAATTGCTTTTGATTAAATGTTTATCTTTCTTACAAGAGAGGAGTCAATTTTTGGTGGTTGCTATATCCAGAAATGTCTATGACATGAAACAAATGGCATATAATCAATGAAAGCTATCTTTAAAAAAAATAGGATTTTGCCTATTGGGAAATCTTCACTTGCCACTATTTCTCATCAAAATATATAGAGGTCCAGCTCTATATTACCAGGGGTTTTGAGTGGCATTTAATGGCGTCAGATTGAAAAGAACAGAAATAGAGAATTAAGAACAGTCAGACTAGTGGTTAGCCCATAGCTGCTCCAAATTGCCATGGAGCCTCAAGTTTAATATATATAGAATTCAAAACTCATCTCGCACAAAAGTACAAAGAAGCTTTGCAGCTGCACAGATACAGAATTAGGTCATGATTGGCATATGATTTTACAAAGCACAAAATAATCACAGTAGCTCAAGGTAAAATGATTAGGCCCAGAATGAAAAAAGATTCAAGGCTGGGAGTAAGCCTCATTATTATCTGAAAGTTATTTCTGGGAAAAGTACTATATTTTAAAGATATCCTTATGAATGGGTCTTTAACTTTACTTGGAGGACTGCACCTGGCAAAAATGTTTAACTGTATAGCTTGCCTGATTTTGACCTTGGCTGTCTAAAAGTGGTCTCATAGCCTGGCAGCTTAATTTCTGCCTTTTTGTCTTAGAGAGAAAAACTGTTAACTCCTTAACCACTGGTTTACTATACGGTACTTAACTTGGGGCTGTCCTAAAAACTAAATTAATATGTTTTTAATAATGAAAGGAGCCTTAGAGAGGGGTCAAAGGTTTTTTGGATAGGCCATCCATTCTATGACCTGATTTTCAGGTTACAGACACCAGTGTAGAGACTTTGCAAACTATGTTGGTTCTGATGGGATCCATAGATTATGCTAACAGACCATGTTTCTCTCTATTGCTCGCAACAACAATATTTCAGAGAAGGAATATTTTCTGGAAAAAGTCATTGCTATTAGTTCTTTGACCCCTGCCTTTCTTTGTCCATTTAGAGAGAGAATCATTGTTTAATCAAAACTGCTATAATACCTAATTATACAAAATGAAGCTAGTTACAAATTCCAACCTAAAGTTCATTTTGACTATGCTTTCATAATATGGAAACAATGAATTCTACAAAAATAATATATGTACATAGTTTAAATAATATCATATTCATTCATTATGTCCTGGAAAGAATACTGAACTGCAAGACAGGAGACCCGAGTTCCTGAATTAGTTATAGGACATATTACATGTCACTTAAATTCTCTATCCCTCCCTCAATTGTCTCATCGGTAAAATTAGGAATTCAGATTAGATAATTACATTTAGATAGCCCTTAAACATTTCCAAAAACATTTGGATGACTTTTAAGTTTCTTTCCAGACTTAAAATTCTACTCTTAAATGTTCCTGTTCATTCAGCATTAGGAATATTTAGAAGAAATGTTTCCAACTTGGAGATACATTTATCTATAGTAACTCTTTTTGAATACTTGCATGATGTAAAATATACTTAATAAAATTTGGATGATACCTCAAATCATTTTGTCAGTGATATGGTAGGCTCCCAGGATATATGTTTACACACACACTACACACACATACAAACAAATACACACATATCTTAAAGGTTTTCTTAAGAAACTGAAAAGTTTAGTTAAGTTAAGGAACTAAAGGACAATTCACTCTAATGGAGTTGGCATTTAGGATTGTGCTTTGTATCTTGAAGCAAGAACAATGAATCTAATTTTCAGGAAGCCACAATTCCTAGCTATTAACTATGTCGTTTGTCCACAGTTCTCTATTGTTGAAACCAAAGAGACAAGATGAAAGATTTTTAAAGGAATTTGAGAGGAGTATCAGATTATTCATGGATAAGGAAAAGCAGGACCAGGCAGCTATTGATGAAACTTGGAAATAATTCAGAGTTTTGACCAATTCTGAGTTCTGGGGTGGCAATTGTAGATGGGAAGAAAAAAATGTCTTCTTCTTCCATCCCCACCCCTACTATCACTGAACTGAGCATTTCTGCTCTGCCAACAACCATCAGCACCACTCATGGATCCACTGATCCTTCCCTCATTCCACATCAAGGGAAGCTAAAGGAACCACAGAAAACAAGAGCCCCAAATACCTTAAGAGCTCTTTATTAGTGGTAATGCTATCTAATTCATAAGAGAACATGCTATATAATTCATAATGTGCCCAGCTTAAGTCCATGGAGAAATGAGCAAGAGCTTCAATTAGGTGAATAAAGCAAAAAGAAGGGCCTGAGCTGCTTTGTAAATTGTCAAATTTACAAAGATTAGGCAAATTCATGGTGGTTTACTAAGCAACTTTGAGTCCCCACATTATTTGTTTTTCATTTGTATTTGACTTTGTTGAGTATTTATTTAAATTTTTTAGATGTATTTACAAATGTGGTTGCATGAAAATACTTAGTCCTCCATTCCATTCTAAAATTGAACATAGCTTTTACAAATTGTTCCCAGAAATTATTTGCATCCATTTTGGGTCATTTTTTTAATTGGGAGAAAGAGAAATCATTTTAAGACTACCAGCCAGCTGAAATTCATATAAGGCTAGGGACCAGACCTATGATTTCATTGGGATAAGGAGTTCAAACTTAGGGAAAAACCCCTACAAATGGACAGTTTCTCAGCAATTAGAATTGTCAGGGGCACCACGAGTTTGTAAAGCAATCCACGAACATTTATTAAGTATCTGCTATGTGCCAAGTACTGTGCTAAGTGCTGGATATACAAAAAGAAGCAAAAGACACTGACCTCAAAGAGCTCTCAATCTACCTGAGAGAGACAAAAAGCCAACAAATATGTACAAGCAAGCTGTAGAAAGGAAAAATGGGAAGTAATTAGAAAAGGGAAGGCATTAGAATTAAATGGGATTGGGAAAAGATTCCTATAGAAGATGGAAATTTATTTGGGGCTTAAAGGAAGCCAGGAAAACCAGTAGGAGGAGATAAGAAAGGAAAGCTTTGTCCACTTGGAAGACAAAGAAAATAGGGGGCAGCTGGGTAGCTGGGTAGCTCAGTGATTGAGAGCCAGGTTGACTGAGAGAACTCTTCAAATTGATTTGGAACTCCACTGATCATTCTTTTCCATGTGGGAACAAATCAAATAATTTAAGGAAGTAGAGGAAGTATGGTTTATGAGAGTGAGAGGTGGAATGAGAATTGGACTTGAAGTTACAAGGTCGGAGGAGCTGGGATCCTGGCTCTTACTCATAATCTCTGTGGTCCTGGGGAAGTCACTTAAATTTTCTAAGTCTTGATTTCTTCAACTACAAAGTGGATTTCTCTATCATTTATTTATTGACGCTATTTACAGTAAATTGATTTTGTCCTGTAATTGCCTAAGTCATGGTTCTTTGTCTTTGAACTTAGTTCATAAATTTGGCCAGTCTGCAGTGAGTCAAGTTTAGAAATCCAGTTCTCCTACTAATCACTGCTATATTCTTGCCCCAAGGAAATCATATATCCTTGGGAAATGCAGGTGGACACCAGGAAGTCTAACCGAGCTATCTTTCAAGGATGTCTAGTTTGCTATCCAAAGAGGTCTGGTCCACTATCTTTAACTTTGCAGGTGGATTCAAATGATGAATACTTCTTAGAACTAGGAGGGAAGAAAAGGGTTATTGATAGCCCCTCATTTTCAACTTCCAACCAATCATATTGCTCCCCATACCTCAGCTATGTAACCAATCATGTTGTCTTCATCCCTATGATGTTGCCAATCTTATAACCAATTGTATTCTTTCCTTACCAACCCAGTTCTGATCTTTCTTTTAATCTAATTATTAAAAGGATCTGGGTCACCATTTTGAAGTCTTTGACTAGAAGGTATTCAGAGAGAAACCGGATGATCATTTGCCAGGTTATATTGCAGGTTCCTTTTGTGTATAGGTTAGACTCTACTGCCACTGAGGTCCTTTCCAACTCTCCAATTCTGTGATTCTTTAATTTGTTATTTAAAATGTGATACTGTACCCTCATTTTGTGACACAGGCCTTTCTTACATTGAAATGTTGGCTAATCCCCACCTGTATTCAGTGTAATAATAACCAGTCATGTTTCTGAGTGATCCCATCCACCCCTCCAACCAGGACATTTTGCCATCTCCCTGATACCACTGCATTGCTCCTCTTCACTTGACTCTTTTTTACTTTGTATTTGACATAAAAACCCATCCTCTATGTAGAACTGAATTCTCTTAGAGACATTAATATCTTTCCTCTTTGTGACTCTGACCTCTCCCTTCTAGTTATAACACTGAATCTCACCCCCATTTGCATCTTACTAAAGAGCTTCTTGGTTTTTCATCCTCAAAATAAATTTACAATACAAATCACCAAAAAGAGAACAAATTTGGATATTCAGTTAAAGGGTAACAGAAGACCTGCTTTAAAGGAGCCAGGGTCAATTTCCTGAGGATAGCCACAAGGCTGGTCCTAAAAAGGGCTGGATACTGTCTGGACAGAGATATGTGCATAAGCAAGACACAGAAGGAAAATTTACTTCCTGAATAGAGGAGCAGGAATGCCAGGGTTCTTGACTAAATTCAAGGAAATTAGGGAGTACCAGAGAGGATACAGAGGAACAAGAGGTCATAGATCAGCAGAGAGATCAGGAGAAATTAGGGCTCTTTGTCCTTCTGCAAACATACCGAGTTACCTAAAATATATGTAATTATGTTAAGCATTGAATTTATTCTGGGGCTTTTGGTGAATAGCTCCTTTGACTTATTGAATTGTATCAACTTCGTCAAGAACAAGCAAAATTATTTGTTTGATTTCATCATTACTAACCTGGATTTCTCCAGAATATGCATAAAATGGATTATCAAAATCAATAGTATTTTACTCCTATTCTATCCCTATTTACATATGTAATTTTAAAATACTAGAAATTTTTTCTACTCTTTGCACAGTTTTTAGACACTTGCTTTATTGCCTGCTTCAGTGTCCTCTTGCTGCCTTAAGTTGGTCATTTCCCAGTCAACCTTCCTCTGGCTAAAGTAGGTTTCCCATGGGGTTGTCTGCATGTTGTTGGGTTCCATGGTCTACTCCTTCTTTAGTGCAGTGTCATTGATCTATAAATTTAATATTTATTCTGATCTCAGACAAATGAGACACAGTGAATTATACCAAATATGTGAGAAGAAAAGAAATATCATGTCACCCACTTCCTTGGTCTTCTTTAGACACTAATCCCTTTTGCTGGGTTCCTGATCTCTCTCTTGCTCATTTTCTCCCTAAGGAGACCCAATGAGGAGATGCAGCATCATGTAACTGGCTCTATGTAGACACTGAAACCTGAGGTTCATGTGAAAACTATCAAAGACATCCTCTCTTTCTTCTTTCTCTCTTTTTTAAAAATATTTTATTACTTTCTTCATTTGAGATACTGAAGTATGTCTTCCCAGACCCAATAATGACTTAGTTAACATTAGATATTATTTCAGCTGTCTATACCTCTGAGGGCTCTTTCATCCTGAAAGAAGGGTTAAAAATTATGGTTGGACTAAACATACAAGAGGGTGGTCACCAAGAATTGATTCAATTCCAAATGAAAGACTCAAGTCAGAATGACTTTTATGGTAGTTTATTTACAAATAGGAAGAGAGAGTGTAAGTAAGAAAATCAGAGAGAGGACAGGGTAAGAAATCTAACCTAACACGCTAAGTATTTTGCTCTGGCCCCTGGATCAATTAGTCCTCAGCCAGAGGGGCCTCAGCCTTGAACCTAAGGCCAAGGACCCAGGGATGAATAAAGCAAAGGTTTCAGTCATGAAGCCTCTCTTAAGAGGAGAATCCCTCCAGAAAAAACCCAAGAAGGAGTCAATTTTTTTCATTTACCACATGGTAGTTCAAAGGGAGAGATTTAAGAACAGTCTCACCAAGTCCAAGGTCTCAGGTCCAGTAAGCAGATTCTTTACCAGCCTCCAACTTGAATTTGGAACTCCAAAGAACAAAGAAGTAGTCCCACAGGAAGTTGTAACTCTCTTTTAAAGCACTTCTTTTGTGTCACTTCCTGTGCCTTCCTCTACTTTTTATGTGTACCAATTACAGCTAACATTTTGCTTAGGACTGCCCAGGAGGCAATCAATGGGTTCTAATTCATCACCCACTTTTGCACATGTGGGTTACAGACTTCCTCCACTCAAGTGTAAGTGGAGTGTTTACATTTTTGGTGATTAAATCTAAAAATAGGGAGGGTAGGATTAATCTCATCTTCACAATCCTCATTCTAGAGAAGAAAAACCTGAAACAGAAATTCCTGAATCTACACAACCTAAAGAAATGCTATTTGCAAGGTTGAGCAAGCACACTTTTTGCCTTATGGAGGAACCTGGGGAAAATGGATGGAGTTCAGAAAAGTACTGGATTCCATCTCCCTCCTACATCCTTGGTCTCTTCTCCCACAGTATTAACTTCTACATACAAACAACTAAAACAGAGATATTAATTTATCAAGTAGATCTATCCTATACTAAAGTCCTCACTTAACATGAGCTACATGTCTGGGCTTCAGAGGACTTTGCATTCCCTAGGAAATATTGTCATTAGAGAACTTCTATTCATATATAAGTAGAATTTATATGACTTAATAACTATCATAACATTGATATTGTATAATGAGCCTTTTTAAAAATTGTAACCTCCAACTGCCATTGTTTTATTGCTATGGAGATAGTTAATTAATCTCTGCATAACAGAAGCAGCTAGGTATTGGCATCAAGAAGATCTGAGTACAAATCCGACCTCAGACATTTAATTAGCTGTGTGTCCCTGGACAAGGCACTTAACCTTTGTTTGCCTCAATCCATTGGAGAAAAAAATGGCAAACCATTCCAGTATCTTTGTCAAGACAACCCCATGGACATTAGTGTGCTATGGTCCATGGGATCATGAAGAGTTTTACACAACTGAACAATAATGCATGACCATATGTCCAAGGTGTTAAGAAAAGACTATTGGACTCAGTGTTAGGAGACCTGAGTTCTAATACAAGCTTTACCCCGTCAAGTGATGGGACTTAAGCAAGTCACTTAACTTTTCTACATCTCAGTTTCCTCCTCTGTAAAATAAGGTTGAATTTGCTCATTTCAAAATTTCCTTCCAGCCTTCATATTCTATTATTCTAAATCTTTGTCCACTTATCATACATCCTTTTATTAATGATATTGTCTATTTGATAAAGATGCTAAACATGTTTATTTTTTCATACAGACTTATGATATCCTCAGAGTAAAGAAGTATAGGCATGGAAATTCCCTCTGCTATTATAGATCAGCTACTCATCTCTAAATTATAATCTTAGAGAATTATTTGGGGCCCTAAGAGTTTTAAGTGACTTATCTAAAGTCATATAGCTATTATGTGTCAGAGAGAGGATAGAAAGTAAATCTTTCTAACTTCAAAACCAGCATGCAAGAGGAAGTAGACGGACAATAGGGAGAATACTGGGCCTGGAGTCAGGAAGACCTGAATTCAAAACTAATCACAGACACTTATTAGCTGAGTGACTCTGGGCAAGTCATTTCATCTCTGCTTCAGTTTCCTCAATTGTAAAATGGGGACAATAATAATATCTACCTCCCAGAGTCATTATGAGGGTCAAATGAAATAATATTTTTAAATTATCAGAATGCCTGGCATATAGTAGGTACTTAATAAATGCTTGCTACTTTTCTTCTTCCACATTAATTTATCAACAATTCAATAAAGTTTGAATTTTATTTCACAATGCTAAGCCTATTATTTGGGAATATGGTCTTCTATATTTAATTAGCGGTCAAAGAAAAAGGGACAAGACTCATAAGTACAAAAATATTTTGAGCCGCCTTTTTGTAGTTGCAAAGAATTAGAAACTCAAATAGTGTCCTTCAACAGAGTGGCTATAAATTATGGTATATGAATGGGATGTAATACTAGTGTGCCATCAGAAATGATGGGTTTAGAGAAATGTGAGTGAGCTTGTATGAAGTTACACAGGATGAAATGAGCAAAGGCAGTAAAACAATTATTCAGTGACAATAATAATGTAAAATAAAGCAACTGAAAAAGACTTAAGAACTCAGATCAATTCAACAAACAATTTTAAGCGATTTTTTAAATTAATTTTTTTATTTTTCCAGATTACATGTTGATACAATTTTCAATAATCATTTTCTGACTTTTTTTGATCCATGTTCTGTCCCTCCCTCCTATCCATACCCCCTTCCCAAGGTGGCAGGTATTATGATATAGGTGGTACATGTGTTATTATAAAATACATATTTCCATATTCATCATATTGTAAAAGAGAACATATATCCCTTACCCTAGAGAAAAATTTGTGTAGGAAATAAAGTGAAAAATGATATGCTTCAATCTTCATTCAGACTATGAGTTTCTTCTGTGGCAATGGGTAGTCTTTTTTGTCATGAGTCTCTTGGAGTTGTCCTGAATCTTTGCATTATTGATAATAAAGTCATTCACAGTTGATCATCATATTCTGTTGCTGTGTACAACATTCTCCTGGTTCTGTTCACCTCATTTTGTATTACTTCCTATAAGTTTTTCCAGGGTTTTTTGTGATTGTCATTTGTCATTTCTTAGGGCACAATGGTATTCCATTACAAGGAGATGCCAGAACTTGTTCATCCAATTAATGGGCATCCCTTCAGTCTCCAGCTCTTTGTCAACACAAAAAGAATTGCTATAAATATTTTTGTACATGTAGGTCCTTTCCTCCTATATTTTGTTAAAAAGAAACACTGGGCAAAATCTCTGAACCAATCTGACTTTATTGTGAGCAGAAAAAAATACACAAGTGAGAAGCATACAGATTTACCCACTCTGTGTCTGAGACCTCAAGTCTTAAATCTTATAGATTTTATGGGCAAGACTCAATAATGTTCAGAGTGCTCTGACTAAGGGTATCTTGACCAGGGGTTCTTGAGCAAGGGTTATGAACCAGGCACCCCGCTTTTCCCCTTCTCTTTCTGAGGTGACTTAGTCATGAATATAAGGCACTTTCAGCATTGCAAAGGCTTTTAATATTATTCTTATTACTATATCTTGTTTTTAACACATCATATTATACTATTTCTATCTACTCTATATCCTTTATAGTTATTCACATAATTGAGTCTCTTACTATAAATCATACAGCTATAACTTATGAAATTATTACAGAAGAACACTTAAAAATAATTAAAATCTACTTAATTAAATTTCTTCTTACACTTTGATCTCTTTGGGATACAGAACTAGTAGTGGTATTGCTGAGTCAAAGGTTATACAATTTTATGGCCCTTTGGGCATGTTTCCAAATTGCTCTCCAGAATTGTTGTATCAGTTCACAGTTGTTTTCAGTTCATGGTGTATTAATATCCTAATTTTTCCACATTTCCACCAACATTCATCATTTTCCATTTTTGTCATATTTGCCAGTCTGATCAATGTGAAGGAGAGAAAAGGAAAGGAGAAGAAATGGCCTTTTCACCTCCGTTCACCCAAGAAAGAAATTGCAGGCTCCCTTAGAGAGGATCTGGTCAGCTTCCAGTGATATCTATCTATTTTACCCCAGATTCACTTCTATAGATTTAGACAACCCATAAGCACATCATATATGTAACAGGTGCACACACTTACCTTGCAAAACAATGATTCACATTAATATAGTTATTTAAGGTTAGTAAAGTGATTTCCTGACCCTTTAAAGTAAGTAGTACTTTCAAGAATTATTACTCCCCTTTAACATATGAAAAAGTTAAGATTTTGAGAGATTAAGCAATCTGATTGTGACAATATTTGAGGCAAAAGGCAACTCAAGGATCTCTACAGAACAATATTCTTTCCACTACAACAACATGCTGCTTTCTTTTATCAATTAGTCAACATAATTTATAATGATACTAATAAGGTTTTTAATTTTATGAAAAAGCAGCATGGTTTAGTGCAGTGATGGGCAAACTACAGCCCGCAGGCCAGAAATGGGTTCCCTGAAATGTTCTATCCAGCCACCAGACATTATTCTTAATCTGATGAATACAATGAGTAGGATACAATCCAAAGAAACTTCGAAAGAGTTGCCTTAGAAACAGGCTGACAGATGAGCGTTTCCTTTCCTTTGGTCCCCTCTTTAAAAAGTTTGCCCATCACTGGTCTAGTGCAAAGTATGCTTAACTTGAGTCACAGCACCTGAAATTGAATCCCAGCTTTCCCTAGTTACTATTGGTGTGGCCTTGGTCTCCTCAGATATAAAATTATAGGGTTGAACCAGATGGTTTCTTATCCCTCTAAATCTGTGGTCCTAAATCCTAACTGACACAACTGGTCTTGACTAAAAGAGGAACCTATTCGTGAGGAATACACTAAACAAATCATCACTGCCATTTTGTAGAAAGAATATAGAAATTGATAACCTGTAGATTTAGTAAGAATGGTATCAGGTATTTATATTTCTTTAAACTTCATCCTAAGCTAAACATTACATTATTATAACTAGAAAATTGAGATTAACCAGTATTAACTATATTCTAATTTCTAGATATGCTAATATTCTATGTATATGATATACTCTAATATATCTAAAATATGATAGTCTTTAAAATACCTTAATTTTGAGTGATACTCATTCTTGAGATGTGACTGAAATGTGACAAGTAATCCTTTCTTTGAGTAACATTTATCCACCTCACAGTGCTCCGAGTTGTCCTGTACTTTATCTGTGTGATAATTATCTATACTGTCTGGGTATTAAAGAATCTAGTGCTTCTCAAAGACTCATAGGTTGTTATTTCTAGGAGGGAGCTCAGATCATCTCATCTAACCCTCTTGTTTTATTGAAGAGGAAACTGTGATCTAGGCCTATTAACTGGCTTCATTTGAGCCTCACAGCCAATGAATTCCAGAACTGAAACCCAAATCTATGTCTTGTTTTTCTGAATCCAGTTATCTGTATGGCCTTTCCTTTCCCTGTTTGGAAGTAGGAAGTCTACTGTTTATGTGTAATTGAATCCGGCCCTGTTTGAGGCCCAAACCATTTTCCTTCATGTGACTCTTACCCCTCCTTTCTCAGTGTGACACAGAATCCTGCATCCATTTGCATCTTAGCAAAAAATCTGTTTGATCTTTCATCTATTTTATATTAATTTAATATGTTATTTATATTAATTTAAAGTGACAACCCAAGTTTCTGATTGACTTGAAAGCTGGTCTAGAGAATACCAGCAGATCTTCTTGGAAGGAAACCATAAAGTTCTCCTGAAAAAAATCTCAGATTTTCTTAGATATCCTCTGCCCTATCCTCCCAAGGCAGGAAAACAGATTACTGCCAGACAGAGCAAGTATCTCAATCTTCTGGATGCAGATCAGAGAAACTACAGAAAACAGGGAAGTGGCTTAAGCAGACATCCAGAATTAGGGCTAACAGCCCTTCTACAAGCATGCCTAATTTAGCCCAGAGGGTATCTTTGCCTGTGACTATCAGTAAATTAATCCTAGGCATTTGTGGTAATGGCCTCATCTGGTCAGTGAATTGCAACAACTTGGTCAAGAGCAAGAAAATGTCTTTGAATTCATCATTACCAGCCTGGCTATTTCTAGGATTTGTTTGCTTTGGGTAATAATACCTGCTATTTTAATGTTGCTCTATCCCAGTTTTCATGAAACAAACATAATAATGCAGATGTTTTCTACATTATGGATTTTTTGCTAACTTCCTAAGCATCTGGCTGTTCACCTGCTTGAGTGGACTCTACTGCCTGAAGATTGCCAGTTTCTCCCACCATGCCATCCTCTGGCTCAAGCAGAGGGCTTCCCTGGTAGCTAAATGGATTCTGTTTGTATCTGTGCTCTTCTCTTTCTTCAGTACATTGTCACTGATCAAAGAATTTAGGGTTACTTTTACTTACAGAAAACTAATACCCATAGCAAACTGCACTAAAGACATTAGGAAAAAGAAAAGTGCTTTTTTTTTTTTTTTCAAGTATGCCTTGATCATCCCCTTCACTGTGTCCTTGATTTCTTATATTCTGATCATACCATCCCTGGGAAGACACACCTAACAGATGCAGAACAATGACACTGGCTGCGGAGACCAAAGCACCAAGGCTCATGTGAGAGTGACCAAAATCATCCTCTCCTTCCTTTTCCTTTTCATTATGTATTTTGCTGCCTTTTTTTTTATCATTATATTGAACTTTTTACTGCCAGACACCAATTTGGCATAGATGACTGGGGAGACAATTGTAACTGTCTACCCTTCTGTACACTCAATCATCCACATTTTTGGCAACAAGCTGAAATGGGCATTTTGGGGGATGTTCCAGATAAAGAAGTAGGGTGTAAAAAGTGGAAGCAAATGACCCTGCACCCCAAAGAAGGAAGAAAGAAAGAAGCATTGTTTAATATACTATGCATCAGGCACTGTTAAACACTTTACAAATATTTCATTTGATCCTTACAACAGCACTGTGAGGTAGATGCTTATTGTTATACCCATTTTACAGATAAGGAAACTGGCTGACAGAGGATAAGCGACTTGCCAAGAGTCATCCAGCTGGTAAGTGTCTGAGGCTGTATATGAACTCAGGTCTTCTTAACAACAGGCTCTATCCAACTTGAAGAAGAGACGCAACTGAGAATCTTTCAATCTGGCTCAATTCTGGGTCCCTTTGCCTTCCCACTCTCAAGACTCTCCCCATCCTACAAAACTAGTTTCCATTTGATACCAGTTAAGAGAAAGGGACTCATCATCGACATTACCAACAGAAAACCTCTGCATTTGTTTTCAGGAGAGAAGTTCATATTTTTTGGAAGTCATTGAAGCTAAAAAATAATTTCTAATTGTCTCCTCTCTTTTGTATTTTAATTGCAAGGAGAACCTCCCTTTAATTCATACCATTGTGCATAATGTGAACTGTTTATAAAGGAGGGGTCTGAAGATCATATGAAGCATGCTTAAATGATAAAATCCCCAATGGGAAGAGACTGGAAAAGATGATTCTGGAAATACATGATGTAAGGATGGGGGATGGGGCAAAAAGAGCCAGAAGAAGGCCATTGGTGACAGTTGGTGACAATTGGGACCAGAGAGGATTCTGGGTAATTCTCCGGAGGAAGAGGGAGAGGAAGAACTTCCGGCAGAGGACTGAGAGAGGGAGGAGAACATCTCAGCTCGAATCCAGTCCTGAGGGCTTCCTGAGGATCTTTCTTTGGACATTGAAACCCGGATTCCCTGGTCAAAGGCATCCCATCGCTTCTCATCCAGGAAGACTTCAGTCAGCTAAGTTTCTGGACTCCATTTTGGGAGCGATCTCTTGGGCTCCTTCCTCCATTACCCAATCTTGCTGAGAGACTCTTTCCGGTTTGACTTACAATTATAGAAAAGGATAGAAATAGAAACAGAAGGAGAAGGGCCGGGGGGGGGAAGGGGGGGGGAGACACTTAGGAGTGGGAACCCCAAAGGTTCCCATCCGAGTGATGGACCCTATAGAAATAGAGAAGAGGGTACCCCAAAATCCCTCTGCCCTTCACCCCTTTCCCCAATCCCTATATTGATATTAATAAAAGACATTCATTAGTCAGATAGCATTCCAGAGTGCCTGAGAGACGAGGGGGAGGGGAATCACAGCTTGGTCTGGCTGCCTCCATCTTGAAGCCAGACCACCCACTGTGAAGTTGACTGACCTTAGGGGAGGCTTGTGTGAACTCTGCCCTCATTCCGAATCAGATTGGGGCACCCATACCTCATCTTATAGGGAAGGCTTGCCCCCAACTCCTATGGGGCAGCACGACCATCCAGGTCACCCATTTTCGGGGTGACACCCCTCAAAGTCTCAGCAGTGTATATTTAGCGGGAGGGGATAGCTAGAAGAAAGTCTTACCTCATAGACTCTCTCTATCTCCCCTCTATCATAACATTTGGGTACTGGCTCTCTTTATTCTTATAATAATAACATGTCCTAGAAGGGCCCTGCTTTCCAAATGGAAGTATTTGCATACTTTCTGTAACTGGTTCCAGTCTGCTAAGCATGTGATAAAGAGACAGATCATTAATCAGCTGAAGAGCCAGAACTGGCCAAAACAGCAGACTTTTCTTTTACTCTTTCCTATTTGGTCAGTGTTTAAGAAGATGAAAACTGTGGGCTCACAGGGGTAGGAAGGATTTCAGGTCATCTCTCACCTTTAGATTACCTCTAGAACTCTGAGGATATGTAGATGTTCTGGGACAGTGAGTTAATCTAAAGTTTATACTAACTCTTTTTTGATAATTTTGAGACAATGAATTCTGCAAGAATAAGAAAATCTATGCAGTATTTATTACCACATATCCATATGAATACAAAACTGAAAGTCAGAATACTCTGAATTGGCTATATGTTATATGCCAAGTTATTTAACCCATCTCCTCAGTTTCCTGATGGAGTTCCCAAATTTTAAAAGTATAAGTGATAGAGTACAGTGTTATAAAAATTATTTAGAACTATCAATGATGAAAGCAATAAAGACAATACTGCAGCATCTTAAGTATCAAAGAAAAATGTGAATTGGTGTCAAGCCCAAAAAGAAGTCCCAGAAGGTCTCCAAAAAGATTTTTAAAATCAAATATGAAAGGTAGAGGGCAAATTGGAGAAATAAAGTGATGCAAAAAAAAAAAAAATCTTGAAAAAAAGAGTCAACAGCATGATAAAGAAACAAAAAAAGAAGAATACATTGGAAAACAGAATAGACCAATTGGTAAAAGAGGTACAAAAATTCACTGAAAAGAAAAACTTAAAAAACAGAATTGATCACATAGAAAAAGATGTGAGAAACTTCACTGAAAAAAAGAACTGCCTAAAAAGTAAAATAAGCCAAATAGAAAAGAAGGCACAAAAGCTCAGTGAAGGAAATAATTTCTGAAAAATTGGAATTGGGCATGGAAGCTAATAGCTCTATGAGACATCAAGAAAGAATAAAACAAAATCATTGGACTACCTAATTGCCCTAGTAATGATGAAGCTCTTAGGAGTTAGAACTGTCAGATTCCCATGTAGGAATGTAAATAGTTTAATCTTATTGAATCCCTTATGATTTACCTTTCCCATTAACCTTTTTATGCTTCTTTTGGATCTTGTATTTGAGAGTTAAATTTTCTATTCAGTTCTAGCCTTTTCCTCAGGAATGATTGACATACCCTTTGATCCAGTAATACCTCTGATAGTCTGAATCCCAAAGAGATTTTAAAAAAAAAGGAGAAAATATCTACTTGTACAAAAATATTTATACCTGCTCTTATTTTGGTGGCAAAGAATTAGACATCGAAGAGATGTCCCTCAGTTGAAGAATGGCTGAACAAATTGTGGTATATGATGGTGATGCAATACTATTGTGCTGTAAGGAATGTTAACCAGGATGAGTTCAGAAAGAGCTGGAAAGATCTTCGTGGACTGATGCAGAGTGAAATAAGCAAAACCAGGAGAACAGCAATACTGTGGAACAATCAAATGTGATAAACTTAGCTAGTCTCAGCAATACAATGATCTAGGGCAATTCTGAGGGACTTATGACAAAGAGTATTATCCACTTCCAAAGAAAGAACTGTTGGAGTCAGTATACAGATTTTTCACTTTAGTTTATTTGGGGTTTTGGTTTTATATGATTATTTTCTAACAAAAATAAACAATGTAGATATGTTTTATATGATGATACATGTATAATCTAGGTCGAATTGCTTACCATCTCCAGGAGTGGACAGGGAAGGGAGGGACGGAGACAATGTGTATCATATAAATCAGAAAACTTACATGGAAATTTGTTATTACAAAATGGAGCTATATGGGCTAAATGGAAAAATGGTTGAATGGAGGACTTAAAAGAGCACTCATTAATAAGTTGATACCAACTTGAATGTTGTCCTTTCAGGAAATGCCCTAGGATATCATCCTTACACTTGGATGGTTAAAGTTAAAGAGAATTAGATGAAAATATAGATATGTGTTGGAGACCCATAGTTTAGATCTGTTCTATTGGTCATTAGTTTATGCATAGAAGGGATTCAACTTTGTTACATCTTTTTAGACCTTCAGACTGTCATGTATATATAATACAGTCAGAACACAACTTGATTAATACTACAAACCCAGCAATGTATGCCTGTGTATGTAATTTATACTTTAAAAATGTAAATCAGATTTTAAGTAAGACAGCACACGTCGCCCAAGATTTAGAACACAAGAGAAAGAAAAAATAAAATGCTCTTTGTTCATTTTATATGTATAAAAGTGTATTTTAATTCTCGTCAAAAGTAATTCCAAAGACTAAACATGATTTGAAAATTAGAATGTCCCAACGTCTTCAAGGAGTCGTCCATTTCACTCCTTCTCTCTTGCAAAGTCACTCAGAAATATGATATTTTCTGTAAGGAATCCAAAGAGTAAACAGTTATATTCAGAATTCTATCCCTTTTCTTCCTTTACATTTGTCTATATTAGCTGTCATTTACAAAGTACTCTAAAATGTATACTTTATATGTAGTCTATCACTAAGCCTCACAACATATTTTCATCTCCATTTTACAGACTAGAAAACTGAGACAGATTTCAACTGAACTGTCCAAGATAACACAACTACTGATTGCCAGAAGCAGAATTCAAACCCAGGCCTTGCTGACCCCAAATCAAGCATTTCATCCATTGTCATATTCCCTCTCATACATATACACTGCTTACTGGGAGGAGCAAAAAGGTCTCCTAAAAGAACTTGGAAAAAACTATTTTGATTAATTAGTAATTGTGGCTATGTTATCTTCAAAAATGTTTTAAAATGTTGAAATTGCCCATCTTTAAAAAGTACTTGTAAACAAATTTCCCTGACAAAGGTCTAATTTCTCAAATATACAAAGAACTTAGTCAAATTTATAAGAAATCAAATCACTCCCCAACTGACAAATGATCAAAGGATATGAACAGGCAGTTTTCAGATGCAGAAATCAAAACTATCAATAAGCACATGAAAAAAATGTTCTAAATCCCTCCTGATTAGAAAAATGCAAATCAAAAAACTCTGTACCACCTTACACAAAGCAGAGTGGCCAATATGACAGTAAAGGAAAATAATAAATGTTGGGGGGAAGTGGCAAAATTGGGACACTAAAGCTTGCTGGTAGAGTTGTGAACTGATACAACCATTCTGAAAGGCAATTTGGTACTATGCCCAAAGGGCTTTAAAACAATGCCTGCCCTTTGATCTAGTGATACCACTACTAGGTTTGTATCTCAAAGAGATTAAAAAAAAAAAATGAGAAAGGCTCCCTTTGTACAAAAATCTAACTGTGTTTTCTGTGGTGTCAAAAAATTGGAAAATGAGGGTCCCTAGATTGGGGAATGGCTGAACAAAATGTGCTATATGATGGTGATGGAATACTACTATGATATAAGGACTAATGAATTGATTGATTTCTATAAGAACTGGAAAGACCTACATGAATTGATAGAGTGAAATAAGCCAAACCAGGAAAACATTATACACAGTAACTGAAACATTTTGGGATGATCAAATGTAACTGACTTTGCTACTAAAAGCAATGTAATGATCCAGGACAATTCTGAGAGACTCATGAGAAAGAATGCTATCCACATGTAGAGAAAGAAATGTGCGAATAGAAATCCAGAAGAAAACATATGATTTATCACTTGTTTATACGGGGTTTGGGTTTTAAAAGATTATTACAAAAATGAATAATATGGAAATGGGTTTTGTAATGAGTTATTTGTTATACAGCCTAGGTAAGAATAGAATGTAGTCAGATGTAGGTTGTATCAAGTAAGCTGAGATTTCTGGAGGTTACTTTAAGATTTCTACGGAATGTTTAGGAGGTCAGAGGGGCAGAAATCCCAGAAGTGCCAAAGGTGAGGTTGTTGGAATTATAACGGATACACTCTTGGGTTTGAAGCTCGAGTGGTTGGTTGGCATTTCCTCTCAGATATTCCTTGAGGATTTTGGATATAGCTGGTTAGGTATAATATCTGGTGGTTGAAAATTACTGAAGAAGATTCAAACAGAGTGAGTGGGACTCTGCTTCTCTGATTCTATTCAGAAGGGGACAGAAAAGGGCACCTCAAGTCTGTGAGCCTGCAGTGACTGCTTTCTTGTCACAGCTGGAGTTTTGAAGGCTGAGATAGAGAAATCTTAACTGAACTTTAAAGACATAATATAAGGAATTTTATAATTAGTTTAGAGTATATAGATAGAAAATATATTTTAGATAGATTAAGGAGCTTAGAGTAGGCCTGGTTTTAGGCAGAAGATGCTCCCCACAGAATTTTAGTTTTGGGGTTTGGGGTGCAGTTTATTAGATTTAGGAATACATAGAAACAATATAAGAATATATTTCATATTTTCCTTTTTGTCCTTTCCCTTTATTCTTATAGTTTCAAATAAATAGGGTTTTTTTAAATATATCAGTCTCCAGTTGACTTTTATCAACTACAAGTCCAGCCATTACTCCAACAGCCAACAGCGAAATATCTGTAACCTGATAACCTACCAATACAACTCAATATTAATCAATACTATAGTGATAATCCCCATTACAGTTTTGAGTGATAATATATGTATAACCCAGTGGAATTGTTTGTTAACTCATAGAGGGGGGAAGGGAAGAGGTAAGGAAGACAACATGAATCATGTAACTATGGAAAATTTTTTTTAATAAAATTTAAAATTATTTAAAAAAAGAAGTTGCAATCAACCTAAAACCATCAGCAAACATTATCTATACCAGGGATAAACTGGAAGCCTTCCCTATAATATCAGGAGTTAAACAAGGACACCCATTATCACCAATATTATTTAATAGTGTATTGAAAATGCTAACGATAGCAATAAGAGAAGAAAAATGAAATTAAAAGAATCAAAATGGGTCAAAGAAGTAATAAAGCTCTCTTTTTGCAAACACTATGATGGTAGATATGGAAAATCCTAGAGATTCAACCAAAAAATTAGTTGAAACTATCAATAATTTTAGCAAGGCAGCAAGACATAAAATAAACCCACATACATCATCAGCATTTCTATTTATCACCAACAAAGTCCTGCAAGAAGAAAGAGTAAGAGATAATCCAGTTGAAATAACCACAGGCAAAATAAAAATTACAATCAAAAGAAAGGCATGACAAGTTAATGCTATACTGGCCTTCTTAAAAGAACATCTAATGTGCAAAGGGGTGATATGACCCAAGTTAAAAAGTAAAAGTAAACTTCAGGAAATGGCTAGCAGCTAGACTGACTTGAAAACATACTGTCACTGAAGAATAGCAGGTGCCACTCCACCATTTTGAGGAAGTAGCTTTTCTAAGATCCCTCTGACAAAGAAAGGTGCTAAAAAGGTAGGCTGAAGTTCAATACTGGTCCTGAAAAATACTATGAAACAGACTTCTCTCCTCTTACTAGAGAGATAAGTAGGGGACCAAAGGTATAGAATGTTATAAACATCCCCATACAGAGCTAACAGGCTGTCTTACTTAGTTGTTTTTCTTTGTTAGAAGAAGGGAAAGCTTAGTGACTGTCCACAGAGAAATGACTAGTGTCAAAACAAAAGGCATCTGTAATTTAAAGTAAAAAGCCTTAGTAGAGCTCTTTAACTTAAAAAGAAGGAATCATGACTCAATTTTCATATCTCAGTACTATAAGGGGGAAAATCATACTGTTTCCATCTGAGAATCCTACAGCATGAATAAGATCACAAAAGACGCAGGAAGAGAGGGTGTAGGAGGAAGGGGTTTTAGAACAAGTCCAGGGAATAAGGTTCTTGAAATCTATGACCTAAAACTAAGATAATATGAGGTGGGCAAAAAATGGACAATACATAACCAACAAGTACAGGGGATGGCATGCCCTCTCATTACTTGTCCACATAGAAACATACACAAAGTATAGAAAATATAAAGAATTAGAAATTCTAATGAAAGGAGGCAAATTTTACCTCATAGCACTGAAACTTGGTGGAAATGGAAGTGGTTTTTGAAAGAACCTAACTTCTTCAAAAGAAATATTTCTTCAGATAAACATGATTAGTAAAATTAGTAAAAGGGGCTGAGCCCAATATTAATCCACAGCAAAATTTTCAATGAACTTAAGACTTTAAAAAGACACAGAGAAGTAGAAGCAATGACAAATAACTAAGAAATGAAGAGCAGCTTATTAATGTAGGACTTGTGTCAGAAATATTGACATCCAAATGATCTGAAATTGGCCATGAATTCAGAGAATGGCAAAAAGACTTTTTTAAAAGCCATCTTTGGTGGCAAAAGAAGAGCTAGTACAGATGTCTGGGATGAATGGAATGATGATAATGGATAACTGTGAGAAGGCTGAACTATTCAATACTTATTTGCTCCTATTTTCTCTTCTAGAGGAAGAGCTTTTAAACCAAAAAAAGATAGAACAAAAATGATGAATAAGGAATAAAAATACAGTATAAGTGAAGAGACTCTCAGGTTGTAATCTAGATGCACTCAACAAGTTCAAGTTACCAAGCCCAGACAAATTTCTAAGATATAGCCCTAAAAGAACTGCCAAAAAAGACTACTGAGATCCTGAACATGATCTTTAAATCTTGGAAAATTGAGAGGTGCTTGCCAAAGAAGTGAAGATGGGCAACTCTTTCCCAAATTTTCAAAAAAGTCTTCAAGCATCTCTTGCAGAGGTAGTGGGTGGGTATCAAGAGTGTGGAAAATGTCAAACACTGTCAGATTTCTTTTTGATATATGGGCCAATTTTGCAGATTTAGAAAACATTGTTATATGGGATAGCACTCTGGGAGAATAGAAAAATGGAGAGAAGTAGATAAGGATACAGAGAAATTTAGGCAATGTAAAACAAAAAAAAAAAATTTTTCTTTTGAAAAGTCTTAAGCAGAGTCTGGATGAGAACTTATAGAAAATGATGGAGAAGAGGTTTCTGGTCAGGTAATAGTTAAAAGGCTTTTTTTTAGATGCTGGATAAAATTGGGCTAGAGTCAGGAAGGTCTAAGTTTAAGTCCTACCTCCACACACACTGGCCGTAGGACCCTAAGCAAGTCACACTCAACCTCCTAGTGTTCAGGGCAACTCTAAAATTGTACTACAGAGTGCCAACTGACACTGATACAGGAAGTTCTTCATCAGGAGCTTCCCAATCAATGAAACCATAGATTTTGTTTAAAAAAAAAATTGTATTAAAAAAAAACTAGCCACCTATGAAGATATCTGAAAAAGTAGTTAAAGTTCCCTAATAAGTCTGAACTAAACAATTAAATCTTTATAGTCACTGGTTCGCTGTAGGGCTACATAAATTCCTTAAGAGTTTTCTGTGCCTGAATCATCATAAACCCAACAATAAGACAGAGTCACCGGGCTCTCCTGCTGAACACAACTTGAAAGATAGGCAGAGAGAGTTGATTTCCATGGTATAAGAGAGAGACCTGACACCCCACCTTCCCTACCTACTGTGCTGGGACCTCTGATCAAATGGGCTAACTGTGGGATTCCCAGAAAGGGCTGAAACCACCACAGAGCACCTCAGATCCACCCGATGTCCAAGGCTCTGACCACAAGTGGCAGGGATGAACTTGGGGAGGGGGATGCCATATGGTAGGGAGCCCTCAACCTCTGAAGCAGGAGGCTACAGGGAAGATCCCCAGGGCAGATTAGCTTGGCTCAACCAGTCTAATCCAGTATATCAGCAAAGGAGAGGGAAGACTGAAGATTCCCTCCAGGGCAAAGCAGCTCAAAAACCCTGTTCCAGTAAACCAACATTATGGGGGAGGGGGGTGGAATGAGTAGAAAAAAGCAGGCAACAATTGAAAGCTTCTAGTGGGGAAAAGACCAAAGAACAGAACCAACAGAGGTAGAAGGGATCCAAAGAACTTCAAATAACTTATGCTACTGGAGAGATGTGATGGCACAGATAAACCAAAAGCAAATAATAGAAAATAGGAAAAATATATATTTAGTTTTGGAATGCTAGTCAAATTCCATTACAGCAAATTTCTCCAAGAGAATGATGATGGTCTTTACATCATTTATAACCACTTAGATGCCAGCCACTCAAACATATATTGACAAAATGAAACTTATCTTTTCTCTAAACCCACTTCTCTTCCTGATTTTATTATTTGTTTTACTACTTCAGCTAATGGCACCAACATTCTCCTAGTCACTCATCCATGAGTGAGATCCTATATTTATCTTCATTCCATCTTCATCCAATCAACTGCCAAGTCCTACTGACTCTATTTCTGTACTCTCTAGCACATTTATACCTTCCTTATTGGCAAGATAATTATGGCCAGAACTAGAATAAGACAAGTCTCTTGACCCACTTTCTATTTTCTCTAGCCTTCATATTATTCTTTCTTTGACTATCATTTTCATTGTTCAAAAGCTTTCAAAGGCCCCCCACTACCAGTTAAAGTTCAAACTCCTTTAGATGTTATCCAAGGTCTTTTTCTAATCTGGTTCCAATCTTTCCAAGACTATCTCATCCAATCCTCCTTTGTGAATTCTACACTCTACAAATTCAAACATTACATTTACATTTCCCTATGTCTCAAAATACCCTATACTTTTCCTATGTACATATAAAAATTTTATCTCTACTTCAAGCTCTATCTCAAATTCCACTTAATCATAAACTTTCCTGTCTCATTTGGCTTCCTTTTTTAGAGCTCTTTACAATGTATGTGCCTCTCTATTAGTCCTTATTTTAATTTTATTAATTTTATTGGCATTCGCTATCTCTTTCCTGCTATATGATAAATTCACTATGATTATGGACTAGGCCTTATTTATCTTTGTTTCTCCTTCAGTACCTAGTCCCAAGAACTGGCCTAATTCCCAACTAATAAACTGCTTCTTGATCCTTAAGTTGAAAAATAAGGCGCTGGAGAATTAACTGATGCGCAGGGATTCCAAATGGTCAGTCACCAGATTCTAAATTCTTTTGGTCACAACAATTTATGAAACTACCTACTAAAGTTTGAAGAAGATGCAATTTATATTTGCAGAAGAAGTATCCACACAGATGAAATAATGGATTCTTCAACATGTATGTCACTTAGAATTATAACAGGAGGAGCACAAGCACCAAGCCTATTTCTCGGTGGAAATTCATTGCACCAAAAAAAGCTTTTATATATTTGATAAACAGTAATGGAGTTATACCCATGATATTTATTTCTGAAATTATAAGTGATCAGAAAAACAATCTTCCAATTAAGAGTGACATTTTAAATAATTTATAAGTTCACTTATATAAGCTAGCATGCAGCAGTGGGGCAGAAGACAAATCTGTAGCAGTGGGTTATCTCTAAGGATTATGAAATTACAGTTAAAAAAAAGGGCAAAGAAAAGCACACTGGCACCATGCTAGCACATGACATATGACCAAAGCTCTGAGACTAAAGTGGGTAAGAAACGTTCCAGTCTGATTACTTTTTGCAGGCATCAGCTGGACTAGTAGGAAGAAAAGAGAGAGGTAGGAAAAAAGTCAACTTTAACTCAGTTCTAAGCAGCCAGATAGAGTCCAGTAGCCTCAAGAACTGATCCACTTAAGTTTTCCCAATATCTCAAAGCCTTTTTTTTTAAGTTAAACTACTCCCTCTCACTCTACTCCATTCTTGAAAAGTAAACAAAAGAAGGGCTGAAAATGCAACAGTAGCATAATAGAGAAACACTGCTTCCTAGGAGTAATGATTCAATTCTATTTTGGTGTCAAGGCAAAAATTTTTCAGATAAAAGATACACCTAAATCTTAGCTAAAGAGTATCATGACATGAAAGTTCAACTAAGTTCTACATACAGCAATTACACACTGAGTACTTGTCACATTTTAAGATGACACCTTAGGGCAGCTAGGTGGCTCAGCAGAAAGAGCCAGGCCTAGAGATAGAAGGAGGTCCTGTGTTCAAATTTGGTCTCAGAGACTTCGAAGCTTTGTGGCCAAGCATATAACTCCAATTGCCTCACTGCTTCTGCTCTTCAGCCTTAGAACTTATACTCAATACTGAGTCTAAGGCAAAGGGTGAGGGTTTAAAAAAAATTCTTTGACCTGCTTTTCAAGTCATTTAGTATTCCATGCCTCATGAAAATATTCCCATACCCTCAACTCAAAATACCACACTCTAGCCTTTACAAAGGACAAAGAAGGAGGATGATAAAGACCATCTTTCTTCTCCAAAGGATAACTATTTTGAAGAAATAAATTACTCACCAGCTATGATTGTTGTGGCTTGTCGTCTCACATTGTTTTTATCTGTGTATTCACCATAGTCTATTTTCCCCTCTACAAATATTCGAGCCCTGATGAAAACAAAATTTAAATAAACAAATGAAATAGCTGATGCATTTAAACCTATGTTAAAAATTGTTTTATGTTAGAATCTGATTTGGAGAGTAAAAAAATACAAGAATGAGAAAGTCATAATAATCATACTTACTGAAGCTCAGAATGAAGCTCAATAAATTTGATTTTTCTAGCAGATTGTCTTCCCTATCATCCTCATCTCCTCTCATCAACTGGCTCTTCCTCAAATGCCTACATTTGCGCCCCTTATTTAAAAAAAAAAAAAAAGCCCTTACTTGATCTGACCATTCCCACTAGCTATCATCTATATATGTCCTTCTCTTCACCATTAAAACTCCTTGCAAAAGTTCTCTATACTCACTGCCTCTCTTCTCTCCTAAATCCTTTACAATCTGGCTTCCAACATCACCATGCAGCTGAAAATGCCCTCTCCAAGTTACCAATGATCTCTTAATTTCCAGATCTTCAATTCAATTCAATTAACAATTATTAAGCACCTGCTATGGTAAGTTATGAACTGATGCAGAGAGAAGAAAGCAAACCAAAATAATAAACACAAAGATAAAAAACATAACTGGAGACAACACTAAAAGACAAGAGAATTCAAATCAAGTACAAAGTTTTGGCTCCAAGCTAAACATATTTTCTGCTAAGAAAAGGTAAACTACAAAGGTAGAAGAGTAGAAAATTACAATGGGCAGTTTTACTTAGCATATTTATGAGAAGATCCTAGGGAAGTTTACTGAGAAGTAATCTGTGCATCAAAATAAGATAAACAAAAATATATAGAATGATTTCATCCTTGAAGGTTCTAAATTCTTTCAACTACATGTTTCCTACCATCTCCTTGAGGTGACATTTTTTTTGCTCTCAACTTCAGATAGTATTTAATCCTTCCCATGACTTCTTTTTTTACTTACCCTTTTTTCACATATTGATATGCTAGATCCCTCAGGCCTGGCCTGAAAACTGATATTCTGTGCCATGTGGTCCTTTGGCTGACATCACCTAAATTACAAAGAGGGGTAGAGATGTTAGCAAACATCACATGAAGTAGAATCATTGCAATTATTCCTAACATATCAGACCAGAGAAAGTTCTTTCTAAATCTTGCTAGCTTAGATAACACAAACTAGGTTCAAACTCCTGAGTTTTATTAGAAACAGACCACAAGTACAGGTAAAATTATTTAACTATTAACTTTTTAGAAGCCAGGTGACTGGCATCAATGGTGCCCAAAGCACTATTTATTAAAAGGCAAATAATTAGGGGGACCTAGGTGGCACAGTGGATAGAGTACTAGGCCTGGAGTCAGGAGAATCTAGGTTCAAATTTGGCCTCAGACACCTTCTACCTATGTGACCTAGGCAAGTCACTTAACTTCATTAGCCTTGCCCTTAATCTTCTGTCTCAGAATTGTTACTAAGACACAAAGTAAGGGTTTAAAAAACAAAAGCAAGCAACTAACATAAATAAAAGAAAAACAACTTAGTTTTAAACAAATTAGTGTCTCTGGATTGATTCAATAATCTAAGGACCAATTTTTTGTTGGTATGACTCTTCCACCCACCTGGACACAACACCTCCCAGCAGATAGGTGTCTGAACTATTTTGGTCAAAAGAAATGATCACCTAGTAGTAAACTGTAATAAGTCTCTCTGAACCTTATAAGTTTTCAGAGGCATTTAAAATTTTTTGACTTCACATCACCATTAGTCAATTTTTTTAACACATGGCTGCTTGTATATCTATAAATTATGTATATATACTTTTGTATTAATGTCATGTGTTATAAAATACATGCAAAACAGGCATTTAAAAAGATAAAGCTGAAATGTTTTTTAAATGCTTCCTTTTTAATATTTTTAAATGCCCTTTTGTTCTCACTAAAAAAATCCTTTTAGTGAGAGCAATGTAAACACATTACTATTTTTTTAAATCCTAGCTTGACACTATTACAAAGATTCGAAAATCTAGTGCTATGTCAGGTTTATTTCTATAGTTGCTTTTAATGGCATTATAGCAAAACTCAGAAAAATAAGTAGATCCACATAAGTTAACACCGATTGTGTCTTTGAAATCATGCTACTTATTTTTCAGTTCTACCTACCAATTATGCAGACGTTTTTGTAGAAATTAGGCTATTTTTTTAAAATTCCCTTTTTTATTGCATACAAATGTAATCTTTCACTTCTATTTACCACCCATGGGGGAAAAAAATAGAAAAACATAGTCCTTGTAAAAAGAATGACTTCTTCATTTGTTTACAAACTTTCTGTTAGGTTTGGAATGAGAGAAATATAGACAGCCTTTGGATTTACAGATTTGAGAGCACCCTGAAAGTCTCAATTTCACTGCCACTGTCTCTGAAGCCTACTATTGCTCTTTCCCATTTCTAATAATACTATTATCTATGCCTGAGCCTCTCGGGTTCTTGTTTCAAGTTCTCCCAACCCTGCATGATGCTTCCTATTGTGGGGGGGTGGGGAGGGGGAGTGTAATTAATAGTTGGGCAGCAGAGAGTCCATATGTCAAAACATCATTCATACAAGGCAGGTGCTGGGCAGCAACTTGGAGACAAAGGGGCTGGGCAGGGAATGACTGGCCACCTGCCTTCATGGAAAGAGGAAGAAGCTAGATCTGATCAAGGACAGACTGCCTGACCACCCATCAAGGATGTTCTTAGGCCGGGGGAGAGAGCAGCAGAGGCAGGCAGCTTGCTGAGTAACTGGGCTGCTCTCCTCAGTTCTCATATTTCCTTTGTGCATCCCAATAGATCATGCGATTTTGGAAATCAGTGCCTTAAAGGATGTATGCACAGGCCATTGCCAAGAATAGGGGAGATAAAAAAGAAAGTTACTAAGGTATCTTTTTTTTAGAACATGTACAGAGAAGAGAAAGTCAGAAAGAAGAACAGGGCAGCTTTAGAAAGTATAGGTTAACCTCACATCTATCATTTTGTCTAATATGACAGAAATGGTCAATGATAAATGTTGGAAGGGATGTGGGAAAATTGAGATACTCATGCACTACTGGCAGAGGTGTGAACTGATCCAACTATTCTGGAAATCAATTTGAAACTATGCCAAAGGGTTATAAAATTGTGCATACCCTTTGACCCAACAATACAACTACGAGGACTGTATTCCAGAGGAAAAAAGAAAAAGGAAAAGGACCTATCTGTACAAAAATATTTCTAGCAGCTCTTTTGTGGTGGCAAAGAACTGGAAATTAAAGGGATACCGATAAATTGTGGAAAGACTGAACAAGTGGTATATCCTTGTAATGGAATACTATTATGCTATAAGAAATGACCAACAGGATGATTTCAGAAAAACCGGGAAAGACTTACATAAACTGATGCAAAATGAAGTGAGCAGAACCAAAAAAAAAAGTGTACACACTCATAGCAATATCATATTATGATCCCCTGGACTTGACTATTCTCAGCAATATAATGATCCAACACAATCTCAAAGGACTCATGATGAAAAATGCTATCCACTTCTAAAGAAATAACTAATGGAGTATGACTGCAGATCAAAACACACTATTTTCTTCATGAGGTTTTTTGTTTCATTTTTTATTGTCTTCAACAACATGATTAATATGGAAATACTTATGTTTTGCATGATCACACATGTATATCATGTATCAAATTGCTCTCTCAAAGAAGAGGAAGGGGAAAAGGGGAAAGAGACAATTTAGAAATCAAAATTTTAGAAAATGACTGTTAAAAATTGTTTTTTCATGTAATTGGGAAAAAATAAAATATTTTAAAAGCTACAGGTTGATCTTATGTGCTTAAGGAAAATAAATTATACATAAAAAAAGATTTGCATTTTCATGTAAAATCCTCTCTTTCTGTTATAGTAAGTGTATGGAAATGCTCATTTGGTCAAAGTCAAAATTTAAAAATGCATGAGTACTTTCTATAAGAAAAAGTATTACCCTATCTGTCTTTTTTTTAAATCATTATAAAAAATGACATAAAACTGGAGTAACCTTTGAAAAGGATCTTCAATTTACTTGAGATTACAATATATGAATGAATAGCAAAGAAGGGTGTCTTTTACAAATAAAATGTAAACTAGAAAAATCCTTTATATTATCATTTATCTATTGTTACCAAATTAACAAATATACTTAGTTCAATTGAAAGTCTTAAAAACTTACTCTGTTGGGATATCTCACTTTCCCCTGATCGCCACATCTCATTTGTAGCCAAAGAAAAGATTGTAACTGGATTTTTTCCATCTGACTGTCTCAAGACAGGATCCTGGCCAACTCTTCCAAGTAACTGAACACGATTAAGAGCTGAAATGAAAAACAAAGTGTATAATTGAGAAAGAAAAACCTTAAGCTGGGAGAAATATTCCAAAAAACAAAAGAGAACTAAGTGTCTCTATGCTTTAATAGGGGGAAAAGGGAAAAAAATAGCCATTTATTTAACATCGGTGATGGGCAATTTATTAAAATGAAGTCTGTAGTTGATTATAGGTATTAGGGACCCCTAGTTGAGGGTAAGTTCCAACATCTCAAGGAAAAACATAATGTAGCATAGAATCTAATGACACAAAAAGAAAGAAGGTAGAAATTTGATAAACATTTTGGCTAATGCCTAAACTACTGTTCCAATACTAACAAGTTCCAAGAACCTCCCCTTCCTCCATCTCTCTCTCTCCTACTTTCCTTCTTATTTATGGAGAAAGGAAATAGGAGAGTAGTTATCCTCTTCAAGGTATATTCAATTTCACAAACTCCTTTCTCCTCTGGCATCTTCTCTTGAGTTTAGACTTTTCGGGGAACGTGAAATCTAAGTTTATCTGATTTTGAGGAGTAAGAAGTTGTTTGGCAGAAAAAGAGCAGAGTTTCAGAAATGTCTGTTGAAGAGGCTCAAATTCATAGTCTAGTTAGTGATAAACTAGTAGTAGAGATGGTTCCTGAATTTGGAATCAAAGGTCCTGAGTTTAATCTTGACTCTGGCTTTTACTCTCTGTATCATGTTCAGCAAATCACTTAGCCCTGTTTGACCTATCTTCCTCATGTATAAAATGAAGGGTTTGGATTAGATATTTTCTAAGATCCCTTTTGGTTCTAAATCTATTCCCCAACAGATGGAATCACTGGTTCAGACACAAAACCTGAGACAATGAAAGAATTCATAGGCCATTTTTCATAACCAGATAAATTAGCAGATAAGTTTAAGGTTTTATATATATGTTACATGTTATATATGTATGCGTATATTATGTACATTACATATAATTTAAGTTTAACATAATTTAAGCTTTAAATTTAAAGTTAAATAAGTAACTTATAACCTTATCCATAAACTACTTACATCTTTCAAGAACTAAATTGGTACTTCCTTCAGAAAAATGTCTTCCAAACAGATGAAATACCTAAATAGGAAAAAACAAAAGCATAGCTTTAATTTCCAGAAAGAACAAACAAAACAAATGGCAAAGAAAAGATAATTGCTAACAAAGTGATGCTCTTTATAATAAATAATAAACTGCTTTTAAAAACTCAAAAAATGAGGAAGATATCTATTGGATAAAAAAAAGCACTGAGTGGAATTTCCAAAACAACTAATATTCAAATCTATTCTTTTCATCCCAGAGACAAAATCCTCCCACTCTCCAAAGGCATAAAAAAGATTATCTCCATCACAAGACATGGCCAAAGAATGCAAAAGAGAACATCAGAATAAAATAGCCCTTGACTTTGTCCAGTTCCTTCTCAGATACCGATATGGACAGACTTCTTTTGAGGCTGCATAGCTAAGTTAATCATGGGCACTAATGCTTCACAGAAAAAAAACTATCCTAACATAAGACCCCTAAAGTAAACAATCCTGGGAGAGGTAACCCTCATTCATACCTGAATGATAACTACTTTGAATGAGATGCACAGCTGTGGCCGAGTGCTTAAAAACACACAGAAAATAAAAACATGTGGCTGTTGGTGGTGACCTGGAGTCAGGAAGACTTGAGTTCAAATCCAGCCTCAGACACTTAATAGCTGTTTGATCTTGGGCAAGTCACTTAAGTGCTGTTTGCCTCAGTTTCCTCAATTGTAAAATGGGGATAACAATAGCACCTACAATACAGGATTGTTGTGAGGTTCAAATAATAGTTGTAAAAAGAGCTTAGCACAATGCCTAAGTCTTAAAGAAACACTTCAAAAATACTTTTTCCCTTCCCCTCCCCCAAGTAAGGTATGGCAAAAAGTAAAAGCAAGCAGGTGGTGGATAAGTAGCTCATAAAAAGAAACAGACAACAAAGACAAACTATCTATTTGGCAATTTTGCTCCATGCAGCTAGCCACACTACAAAAGCACTGCTGTAATTGGCTAATGGTCAACATATGAGTCTTAGTTGCGATGGCCACAAAAACCACTTTCTTCTAATCCCACTCTGTACCCCAATCTACTTTGTGCCGCACTCTTCAGGAGAGAAGAGAAAAATAGGCAAGGTGGTGATTCTCCTACTTCCTTACCTCTCTATTACTGTCATCTGTATTCACCCAACAAACACTTATTCAGCATCTACTTTGCAGAGAATGCAAGACACTGATGTTGATACAAAGCTTAGCTAAGAATCTCCTGTACTTAAAAGAGCTCTCAGGCTTTATGACAGTCTGCGACTGCTCTATTTCCAAGCTATTAGACTATATCCCAGTATATGTTTAAGTTGCACTGAACCAGTGCTACTAACCAAATACACAAATCTAGCACCAAAAAACAAAGTAAATAGGTAACATGGTGGATAGTCAACTAGATCAAAAGTGAAACCACATACATAACACTGGATCGTGATCCTTGATTCTCCAAAGTCTCATTTTCACACTATTATAATCCTCAAGAGTTCACAGGAATTCTGCCAGCAGATTCAATATGCAAGTCACCCTACCCTATCAAGAAAAATGGAGTTTTTTTAAGAAGTGTATTTTCCACTTCAGAACTGACTACACTAAAACAATATACAACTAGCTATTCTTAAGTGGAGAAACAGTGATTATTAAGGCAAAATGTCAAGATATTTTGGACCATCAGCAAGTGTAAATATTTAATAGAGATCATCTTAAACATAAAAGTTTTGGATGATAGAGCCATAGCAGGCAGTAAAAACCTATGAAATACTCAGAATAATGTTTTTAGATAACTGAAGGAAATGCTCAGTTAAGAGGTTAGTGAAAATAAAAATGTAATTCTGGTGGAGCATCTAGGTGGCACAGAGGATAGTGCTAGGACTGAAGATAAGAAGTCCTGGGTTCAAATCGGACCTCAAATACTTCCTAGCTGTATGTCCCTGAGGAAGTCACTTAACCCTAATTACCTAGCCTTTACCACTCCTCTGCCTTGGACCTGATACTTAGTATTGATTTTAGGACCTTAAGAAAGAAGGTAAGGAGTTTTTATTTCATTTTTTTATCTATTTGAGTTCCTCAATCTTCTAAAATCTATGTGCAAGTTACAGTCTCTTTAAGGTATTTTCATATGCAGCAATTAATGATATTTTTTAAAGACAGAGAAAGTAATTGATGTAAAAGATTTATATTGATTATTGAGTGTGACTGCATACTGCTACTGTTAAGGCTGAATTTTCTGATATCTGTTTAGAAAATGACCTTTATTTTATTATAAACTACTAAAATGTGTATGTGGGAAAAAAAACAGCCTTCAGACAGGATTTTGGATAGTTTTGAAGAGATCTGTGATTTGGATTTGAGAACTTAGAAATCTGTTTATAAAGTGGAGGGATATCTTGTGTTGGGAACAACATCTCAGACTGAAAAATATTTGTTATTTATGAAAAACTAGAGAAATGTTAAGGTAAAGAAACAGTTTCAAAGGCATCAAAGACAAACTGCTTTTTTGAAGACTTAAGAGGAGACATGACATGTAACTCATATATTTGCATATACATGATTTATGATAAAAGACAAAACTAATGTATAAGTGGAGATTTTGTAACTTTATAAAATATAATACTTAGCTATTGCATATTAATTTTAATCTTGACACTAAGAAAATGAGAAATCATATGAAGGCTGCGATATGATTGGGAAAGGATTGTCGACTTGATTTGGGGAATCATGACTTTCTCAGTAAAGTGAGTCACAGAATCAAGAGGCTCTCATTTAAGCCACCAAAAAAACAACTTCAGTACAGTCAGTACAGTGAAGACAAGAGAAGACAGCAAGGAGTGGAGACCAAAACAAGGCTGAAGGGAGACTTGGCAGGGGGACCAAAAGAAACCTAACTGGAGTCTTCCAAAAGAGTCAGCAGAGAAGCTTCCTAGGAATAACTTAAGATTGGACAGTGAGAAAAGACATTACTGTCCCAGAGCTCCAGACTCAACTATTGCCTTTTAATGCCACCTAGAGCTAAATAAAGGTGAAGCTTTTCCAACAGGCTTTTTTCTCTCCAGTGTTCTCTGACTTGAGAAAGAAAAGCAGGTTTCTGGTTGCTGTGGTACCCAAATAAGTGGGTTTAAGGAGAGAATCTGAACTGTGTTGCCGTAAATTATGCTAGCACAACATCCTGGTCTGTATAGCCTAGAGCAGCGTTGGCAAATCTTTTAGAGATCAGGTAACCAAATTGCACCTTTAAGCCACCTGTGAGCCCCCACATTACCACAGAGAGTGGAGAGGGGGAGTACTCTCATTGAGTTGCTGGGCAGAGGAGCGGGTTATGTGAAAAATGTCCTCAGGTGCAGTGAAGAGGGGAAGAGGAGCAGCCTACTCCATGCTGCCAGGGAACATCTTTGCCAACCCTGGCCTAGAAGTAGGTAGCTGGATGAACTATGAGGCACATTCCAAACTCGCCTTTGCAAAGGGTGATGGTTAATTAAGAAGTCTGTTGAGACTGTTTTCAAGACAAGGAGGACTTCTCCAGCTAAAGAGTGGTAAGGGTCAGAAGCCCATTAGCAGATGAGGGACTGGTCAGACACAAGGATCCTTCAATGCACTTTCACACCCACCTCATTCAATTTCTGACCACCCTCTACAATGCTCCACAGTACCTGCTTTAGCTGCTTCGTGGCCCTTGGAACAAACTGTTCTCATCTACCCTTTCCACCAGGAACACAAATGTTCCTGATGAACCCAAAACACTGAAGCTTCAGCCTCTGTTGGAGCTGCACGTCACGTTTCTTTTCTCGACTGATGTGTGTCTTCCCCACATGGGCAGAAGAATGGGATCTGATAGTACTTCTTTTGCCTTACTGTTAAGCAAATGGTTCTGTTTCATATCTACAAGTGTCATAATCTGGAAGGCATGGAAAACATGGAAAATATACTGGACAATGATGCAGAATAGAAGGAAGCCTGAGAGAGTTTGACTATGACCCTAGCTCTATTTTAGACCTGAGAGTTTGGAGACAGGCTGGAAGAGTTAGTCAAACTTGGAGAAGAGAGTCTTTTATACACCAGTGAATAATAGGAGGCCCCAACCCTTGCACGGTGGAGTTCATCCTTTGTTTTTGTGAGTTTTTTGAACCCTTATCTTGTCTTAGAATCAATACTAAGTATCAGTTCCAAGGCAGAGAAGCAGTAAGGGCTAGGTAAGGAGGGTTAAGTAACTTGCCCAGGGTTACACAGGTAGGAAGTGTCTAAGGCCAAATTTGAACTCAGGACCTCCCATCTCCAGGCCTGGCTCTCTATCCACTGAGCAACCTCCCTGGCCCTGTCCTTAGTTTTGAAGAAGACTAATGACATCAAGGTATGATGTCTTGACATGCCCATGATTCCAATTTAAGTGAGGTTGGGTTGCCCAAAGTCAGTTTCGCTTTCTTCCAGGGTAATCCTAGTCTAATGTCAAGTCAAAAGTCAGATTGCCTGGTGATGGCTTGGGATACCATGAATGACTGGCATTTTTTTCCAGGGACAACTGAGGTAGAGATGGTCACAAAAATGAGCAGGCTAAATAGACCTTTCCCCACTGCTGCCCCACTTCCCCATGGTCCTTACTTCTTCACTGGGTTGTGGTCTACCCTGGGGGCTCAGGGCTATAGTATGTGTCTAATTCAACAGTGAAATCTTTTGTGCCATCAAGACCATGCCAGAGATGGCTCATCCGGAGACTGGGAGGGGGGTTAAGGGACAAGACAAAAGGATTTCGACTGCAGGACCAGGAAGTATCACCGTGGAAAAGGAAGCCAGGAGGTTAAGAAGTGAAGGAGATAGTTTGGGCCTCTTAGCCTCTGAGCTAGGGTAGTGATGCTTCCCTACACCCCAAGCCCATTCCAGTGATGGCCTTTTTTGGTCAACCTCACCACTCTCAAATTGGACCGGGGCACAAGGACAGTAGAAAAGCTTAGGAAAGCCAGCTATGTAGGCCAGCACATCTGGTGGGAGCTTCTTGTCCCACCACAGGACACAAACAAAGGTGAGGGCCCACAAAAGGTTCAAAGAGGCTACTAACAAATACCTGGAAGCCTGAAGGCTGAGCTGTTGCAAGGAAGGTTCCTGTCAACTCCTTGGGACTGGTCAGGGACAAGGATCCTTCAATGCACTTTCACACCCACCTCATTCAATTTCTGACTACCCTCTACAATGCTCCACAGTACCTGCTTTAGCTGCTTCGTGGCCCTTGGAACAAACTGTTCTCATCTGCCCTTTCCACCAGGAACAATTTTGGGGGAGGCACCCCCCCAACTCACTGATGGGTATGAGACCTGTCAGTTACCCTCAAACTGATTTAGTGCTTTTTGCTAAGACATTTTACTGAGCTGTGGCTGCTACCCATGCTACAGCTTCTTGGAGCCATGGGTAAGAGTTGGGTGAAAGTTAGACCCCAAAGGTGGAAGAGTAGCCCAGAGAAGGGCTCAACCCTCAGACCAGAGTAGTCTAGTCCTCTCTGCACACCCCATACATCCTATTAAGGCAACTATCTACAAAGAAGAATCACAATTCTAAAAGGGAGTTCAGAGGGCCTCTAGTCCAACCCATACTTGAATTAAGAGGTCATTTAGTGTTTGCTTAAAGATCTTGAGAGGAAAATCCAACACTTTGTGAAGTAGCACATCTTACTTTTAGACAGCTGGCATGTCACTGTTTTTTCTTTCAAAGTTTTGCAATTCACTAAATCCTCTCAATATTTTAAAGATACCCCAACTTGTATTTGTGCACCCAACCCTAGGTTCAAAATTAAGTTAATATTGAACCTACAGTGTAGACATTAATTATATCCCCTTTAGCACCTGATTTGCCTTAATACATGTTATAAGGGGATTAAATCTATATGTTTATCTAGAATGATGTTATAAGGGGATTAAGCTAGTAGGGTATAAGCTGGTTGTTATAAGGGATGAGGCTAGAGGTAATAGGGAAATTAAGGCAGAGGTAAGGTTGTAATAGGGGATAAGGCAAGTAAGGGACTAAAGGTAATGTGAATAGGGGATAAGGCACTGTGGATAGGGTTTGTGGATCCCTACAGCAGTAAAGTGGATAAGGAAGGTACAATGGTGAAGGTGGTAAATTGAGGTGGTAGGAAAAGTAAGGGAATGACTGAGTTTAGGGAATATAAACATGGAGGTATAAAGAATTGCAAGGGAGAGGTTGAGGTATTCTAGGCAGGCAGCTGCAGTCTGGGGGAACACAGACTGGGACTCAGGTTTTGAGATAGAGATGCTAAAGGGAAACAGACTTGAACCCTTCAGGTAGGAAGGGCACTTCTACAGACAAAGGTTAGGGCCAGCCAAGAATGGCTTGAAACTGACTAGAGGGCTTTCTAGTCAGTTTCTCAGGTTCACAAAGGAAGAGTCCAGAAGAAGTATTGAGATTACACATCCTCCAAAATGGACACCTCCAATTCCCTTCACGACCCAGAGAAAATATTATTCCTTTCTCCTCTTCTCCCTCTCTTATCAATCAACTAATGAACTAGCCAAAGGTTTGATTAAGTGACAAACAGGGTTTATTGAGTTTTAGGGTTGATTGGAAGGGATGGAGGGATACAAGGTAACTCTAACAGCTGCCTAGAGAAAGCTTCAGGTGGGGGAGGGAGACAGGAATGTGAGACTGAGAAAGGACCTGCCTTAACTCAGCTCTGAGAGGTTTTATAGCCTAAAAGGGGTTGGAAAGTTGGATACAATGATTCAAGAGATAATTTGTAACAAGGGTAAGCCCTATTTGACTAAGGGGAAGCTAAATCTACCAAGTTTGAAAGCTACCACACAGAACCATCCTCCTTTCAAAATTCACAGGAATTCAGGAAAGGGAAAATGATGATTGGGAATAGGAAGGTTAGGGAGATCCAAAGGAAATAGTTAAGCTAACAAATTTTAAGAGAAAAGCTGCAGAATATAGGTCAGGTTTTCAGTCCAAAAAATAGAGCTCAGTTGACCCTCCTCCTCTCATCAAGTCTCCAGGGTCAACTGACTAACCTCAGAATTCTAAACCCTTTTCCACTGTCAGAAACTCTGCAGTAAGGCTTTGCAGGGCTAATATGCACCCTTTTGCACTACATACATTCTAGGGGCACTGAAAGATCATGGATTACCCCACAACTGTTATTACATCCCTATGGTCTTACTAGGAAATCCTGGAGCCCAGGTTAGAAACCCTTGGTCTAAAGGGATTTTTTTGCCTCTCCAAAGTGAGTTTTTTTAAAGTATTAAAATTTTTAGATGTTTCAGATAGTAAATTCCAACAATGAGATGGAAAGAAATTTACCTGTATAATAGGTCTTCGAAACATGGCTTCTATTTTTTTTTTCCTTCTCAACCAATTTGGAGTTTCTTCCTGGAGAAAGAAAATTGAGTTATAAGTTGCTCTCTATGCAGCCTAAAGTAGCTTTTAAGTCTGGCTTCCAAAAGGGTACCTGTGTATTCAGGCTGACACCAAAAGTCCTTATAAAAAGGGCAAAGGGCTGATAATTTTCATTATAAAACAAAAAAATTCTGAAGCCTTCAGAAATTATTTTATGCTGAAAACAACCTCACTATAAGAATTATGGTTCCAATATATGGATAGTCTATCCATACGAGCTCTTCCAGCCCCATTTTCACCATATGGAAGAGGACTGAAATAGCATCAATGTGTTCACTGCCATTCCACCCACTCATTTTTAAACCCCTCTCCATTTGGCTTCTAGGTTCACTCTACTCAAACTATTCTCTCTTGCTCTCTATCAGCAATCCCTTTACTGCTAACTCCAGTGGCCTTTCCTCAGTATTCGTCTTCCTTGACTTCTCTACAGCTTAGGACTCTACCTAAATTACTCTTTCATTAAACGACAATAAGCATTTATCAAGTGCTTACAATGTTCCAAAACTGGGGGGAGTGGGGGTGGGGAAGGAAGCGAGGACAAACAAAAGTAAGGTGGTCTCTGCCCTCAAGGATCTTATATTTTATTGGGGAAGATAAAAATATATTTAGTATACATACAAAATAAATTCTGTAGTACTAGAGAAAGTGCATCTCCAGAAGGAGAGGATGATGAGGAAAGCCTTATTCTATAATGCTGCTCTCTCCTGGTCTTCCTCCTACTTATCTAATACTTATCTAACCTAATATTTTTAGTCTGCTTCACAGGATCATCCACCTCCTTTCCATAATTGTCAGTTCAATTAAGAAGAAGACTCCCAAATTCGAAGTGGAAGGAACAGGAAACAAGAATGATGATTGTTTTCAAATATTGTAAGGGCTGTCATATAGAAAAAGAATTGTACTTTTTCTGTTCATCCCCAGATAGCTGAATCAGAAGCAATTTGTAGAAATTACACAAAGCCAAATTTGGGCTTGAGGTAAAGAAAAACTATTAGAGCTATCTAAAAGCAGAATGAGCTTGTGAGTGAAGACATAATGGGTTTCAGATCAATGGAAGTCTTCAAGGAAGTTCATGTACCTGGCAAATATAACAGCATTAATAAATGCTTAGTAAATTAAATTGTGATCTATTTATCTAGTCATAATCTCTCTCCTGAATGCTAGTACAATATTGCCAACTGCCTATTTATCTATACCTAAGCTTCCCAGTGGTTATCTCAAATTCAACATGTCTAAAACTGATCCTTTTTTATACAGGCTCTTCCTTCAAGCTCCCCAATTTTAGATTCTCATTCCTGATTCTATCCTCTGTCATATACAACATCCAATAAGTCTCATTTATTTGGCCTGCACCTTAACCTTAGCATTTTCTCCAACCATACAACCACTACTGTGGTTCAAGTCTACTCTTGTATTTTACTAAGACTCTTCATTGAACTTCTTGCTTTTATATGCTTTCTTCTCCAAACACCCCAGACAACTGCAAAATAATCTTTCTACAAGCCTGACCATTACTATTAAAATCCTTTTATTGACTCCCTCTTGCCTCCAGAATAACTATTATGCTCCTCCTCTCCTCACTTCTCTCTACAATTTGGCTCCAATTTCCTGGTGCACTTAAATCTCATTACTGCCCTTCAAGAATGCTTACATTCCAGCCAAACTGGCTTATCAACTATCTCCTAAACTTGACATTCTAAATCCTCAACCTGTGGACCAGTGGAATGCAAGCCTATTACACTTGACTCCCAGAATTCTTATCTTCTTTCCATTCACTACTGGGGTACCACCTCCTCCAAGAATGCAAACTCCTAGGGGAAGAGAACCATTTTTGGTTTTGGATTTCCGCAATTCTAACATCTGATTCAGTGGTACAGTGGATATGTAACTAATGTTTATTGCACCAAAATTAAGAAATGACCGTTATGTTTGGGGATAATTATGACAGAAGTCAAAGTTCATACTTCCATTCCACTCACCTCTAGGGAATCAGATATAATCACTGCTTGGGGAAGGAGAAGAAATTACTCATAATTTCATCCCATACCCCTAGGGAAGAGAATCAGGGGCAATCACACCACTGTTGGGATAGTTTGAAGGGGTGGGAAGTAATTTATTACAGGAATCAAAGTTCATACTTTCTCATTTACCTGCAAGGAAGAGAATAGGTCATAACCACACCAACAAGGGAGTAAGGACAAAGACAGACAACCAGAGAGATACCGATTTCCGAACTGAACCTTTAGGGATCATATAGTTCAATTCCTTCATTTTGCAGATGAGGAAATTTGAGTGGGGAATGGCTGGCTATGGTATTGGATGACGTGGTTTCAAATTCAGGTTTTGACATACTTAACAAGTGAACCTTGATTAACCACTCAGTAGCCTCATTTTTTGTTCAGTTGTTTCAGCTGTGTCCTACATTTTATGACCCAATTTATGGTTTTCTTAGCAAAGATACTTAGGTGGTTTGCCATTTCCTTCTCCAGCTCATTTTAAAGATAAAGAAACTGAGGCAAACAGGATAAGGGTCTTGCCTAGGGTCACTTCTAGCAAACATTTGTGGTCGTATTTGAATTCAAGTCTGTCTCCACACTTGGCGTTCCTTATCTACCTAACTGCCACGCTAGGCCAACACGCATCTCAGTCTCCTCAACTGTAAAATAAGAACAGCGTGGGGAAGTGCAGCAGCAAAATCCTAACTCAGGGCCACTGTCTCCAAGTCCCAGGCACGCTTCCGCTGTCCCAAGTGGTCGGAAGAGATGACTTCTCCTTCTTCCCCTGCTCTGCATCAGTATCCACGCACGTGTAGAAGGATACCTGCTTCACGAGTCCTCGCCTCCAAGACTACGCGCGGGCGCCCTGCCCTTGGGCCGCGGAGAAGAGGGAAGCCTCGCGAACAACCTTCCCGGATCACCCGCCCTGCCCTCCGCCTTGCTCCCTCCCTTCCTCTCTCCCCACCTTTACCTAGCGCGAAGGGCCGCAAGCGGCGCCGAGACAGACAGAGCTGACAACTCAGGAGATGAAGCGTGCCGGAAGCGGAAAAGGCGCCGCCGCTACCACCGCGCGGCCAAGGAGACACGAACGCCAGCGCCCCCGTTTGGCCAGGAGGGCCCACCGTTGTGCTTCTGCGCAGGCTCAGCCCTAAGAGTCTGGAAGTTAGGTTCTGCGGCTATCTTCCGTTTGCATTATACTCGCTCTCCTTCCTCCTAGTTTCCTTCTTCTTCCAGCATTGTCTCAACCCCATTCAATTAACACTTATTAAGCGGCTGCCTAGGGCCAGGCTTGGTGCCGTGGCCGGGAGCTACAAATAGGAAAAAGCCAGTTCCTGCGCTCACGGAGCTTACAGTATTATTGAGGTTTCATATAATACAGGATTACATGAGGAGGCCTTTCGGCCGTCCACAAAAGGAAGCTGGAAGTGGGGAGGACCCAGGACTGTTTTCACTAGTGCCTGCCTATCGCGTACCCAGCCCTCCTGCTCGTTCTGTCTTTCCTCAGGCCAACACCCCGTGGATGCCTGCCAAGGCTTGGCCCAATACCCACCTCCCCCGAGTCTCGCTCTGTTGCTGTGGCTGTACCCTTCTCTCCCTCCTCGTCACCCGTCATTCCCATCCATAAGAGTCATTCGATGTTTGCCAGATTGCTAGCTTGTATTTTTTTTTCTTCCTTAGCCTTTAATAAATGATTTGAGAGATATATAGATACATACATAGTTACACACAAAGATACACACAGAGATACATGCATGGATATACTTTGTATCCCAAGATTCATGAGTTTAGCATCATAGAATCTCAGACTTAAAAGATATCTTTAAATTTTGCTAGTTTTAAGCTGAGCCTGATCAGAATTCCCTCTACGATATTCCTGATAAGTGAATCCAATCTACTTACAAAAACATTCAGTGAGGGATGGCCCATTACTCCCCATGCAATCATTCCACTATATTCCATTATAACTTGCGTTTTAACATCCACTGATACGTAAATATATTTAAATATATAAAGAAAAAAATGACCAAATGCTGCAAAATAAAAGCACTGAAAATTACTATCTATCTGTAAGTTGCTATTTTTAATGAATTATTAATTCCAACCTAAAAGATTCATATACTGACTTTAACATCATGGTAATTCACATTCATTTTTTGTGTTTGGTTGGGTTTTTTTTTTTTTTCGCCTTTCTTTGGATTTTTGTTATAGTTTTTGATTATATAGTTATGGATAGTAACTAAATTCTTTTGTTTCTGCTTTCATCACTCTGCATCAGTATGTCTTCCATTTCTTTTAATTCTTCATATTCATCCTTTATTATACCACAAAAATATTCCATCACATTTATAAACCATGATTTGTTTAGGCATTCTCCTATCATTTAACATCTAGTTTTTTTCTAGATTTTTGGACACTTTGAACTTTTAGACATTTTTTTCTATAACAAAAGACTTTAAATCTGTGACTCTATAACTTTTACCTGTATATGGGTTCTAGTGCTGTCCTCTGGGTCCAAGTGAAAAAATCTAATCATTCTTCTACCTTATAGCTCTTTAGATACTTGAAGAAAAATATATCCCCCCTAAAACTTGGATTTTATGAGCTAAATGCCACCATTTATTTTTCCAATTGATCCTTGCATAGCAGAGTCCCCAGTCACTTCACAATCCTGGATGTCTTTCTTTGGATCCATTCTAGGTCATTCATGCAATAAATAACTGCTGGGGGCAGCTAGATGTCTCAATGGATTAAGAGCCAGACCTAGAGATGGGAGGTCCTGGCTTCAAATTTGGCTTCAGACACTTCCTAGCTGTGTGATCTTGGTCAAGTTATTTAACCCCCATTACCTAACCCTTATTGCTCTTCTGCCTTGGAACCAATATACAGTATTGATTCTAAGATGGAAAAGAAGGGTTAAAAAAAAAAAAAAACAAGCCACTATAAGGGAAACAAAGACAAAAAGAGAGAGTCCCTGACTTGAAAGAGTTTATACTCTACTAGAGAGAAATAACCTTTGCACAGAATTTTAAATACAAAATAGATGGAGGAGGGAAGAAATGGAGTAGGCTCTCTGTGGGATTTGAGGCCATGACCACACTCTGTTCTAGACTATTATCCTTAGTGAGTTAAACTTTGAAGGCAGACAGAAATTAAAGGAAACAGAAGCGAGTCAGGAGTGAATTCTAGGTATGGTAAAATAGTTGGAGAAAAGCACAGAGATAAGAGAAGAGACACTGTATATAACAAACAGAGAACAGGCAAGCCTGGTTGTTATATAATGTGAGAAGGGAAGTATGAAATAAACCTAAAAATATAGGCTGGAGCCAGATTATGAAGGCCTTTT
Organism: Gracilinanus agilis; assembly: GCF_016433145.1. NCBI lineage: Eukaryota > Metazoa > Chordata > Mammalia > Didelphimorphia > Didelphidae > Gracilinanus > Gracilinanus agilis. The sequence continues at coordinate 108,120,741 of NC_058134.1, forward strand.
TGCCCCTACAGGGTTGTATATATTTTTAAAAAGTTAAGAGCCATAAGACCTTTTTGAGCAAAACCACTGTAGTGAGGGTGGTAATGGGTCGCTAATGGGCCTTGAGCTGGTAAGCAGGAGGCTGGAATTGGATGTTATGAAGGATGAGCAAACTCAGCTGGGAATGAACTTGGTTCAGGTTCAAATCCAAACCCTGAAAGCTAAGTGCTCAGTGAATCTTCACTGCTAACTGCTAGGCTCCTTTAAGATGTCAAGCAGCCAGTCCCTCTCTGCTGAAGTAACTGTCTCCTATTGGATGGTGGCAGACTGGCAGGAAGTGGATGCTTGAACTTCCTGCCCCAGCAATGGAGGTTTGGTTCAACCTCAACTGCTTAGAACTCTCTCCTTGTTGCTTGATCACCTTTGTCTATGGTGGTAAGAAATAACCACAAGATTCTCAGATTAAAGCTAAGGGATTTTATTGAACACTGGAGAAGGAATAGGCAAGGTAAGAGGGCTTGGTGTTCCTAAACTGTTGCTATGGTCATGCAGGGTGATGCTGGCAAAGGCCGTAAGAAAGTCTAGGCAGGCCGAGGGGTGGCTGCCCTCCACCAGAGCTAAACTGTCTCTGGTCAAGAGATTGGTCAAATCTTCTGGCTAATTTAGTTGATAATGAAATTAGTTACTGTTGAGTTGCTTTTAAAGAAGGTCCTAATATCTAGGCTATCCTAAGTTCCTACCCATAATCCTCCTCCCTCACCCTCTTCTCTCCCACCACCAACACCCAGGGAAAGAGGTAGATGAGTGGACAGGGTGAAATCTGGGGAAAACAGAATGCAGGGTTGGGTTTGCAGGGGCTTTTATAGTCTCAGCCCAACTGCCAGTTGGCACCTGGCCCATGGTGCATGCCATCAGCAACATTCCATCCAGGACAACTGACAGCTTTGCCTAGGCTAATATTGCAATGCAAAACCCTGCACAACTGCACAATGGTTCCACCAAATGGTACTTTAGGAATATAAATTGTCAAGTCTATGGAAGGTAGATTACAGAAAAGAGATTGGGTATGAAGAGAACAATTAGGAGGTTAATGCAAGAAGTCTAGGGCAGAGATGTTGAAGATCTCAGCTACAGTAATGGCTATATGAGAGGATAGGGAAAAAATTAAGATTATAGAGATAAAATCAATAAAATAAGGTAACTGAATGGATATGTGGATAAGGGAAGAAATGAAGTTGGTGAATGTAGGTGACTAGAAAAGGCTAGTGAAATAGAGAGATTAGAAAGAACAAAAGTTTGGGGGAAATGATAGTGAATTCTTTTTTGGAGATGCTGACTATGAAATTTCTTTGTTGTTGTTCAATCATTAAGTCATCCATGCTTCATCCAAATCACCTGTAAATAAGTTAAATAGTAAAGGGTCAAGGCTTGAGACTTGGAGCAGAGCACGAGGGATCACCCTCCAGACTGACACTAATCAGTTAGTTGGACCTGTCCATTCAGCCAGCTGTGAATCCACTTGATCATTCTATTTAACCTACATCTCCCCTCTGGGAGATTTTTTATTTAACATTTTCATCAGTGAACTGAAGCATAAAATTGTTTGGAATGACATCAAATTGGCCAGGATCTCTAGTAATTTGGAAAATGAGATTTATCTTCCCAAGATAGGAGAAGGAAGAGGTAAGAAAGCACCAAGTGAACAAAAATAAGTTCAATGTCTCTGGGTGCAGAAGGTATTCATAGACATTTCCTCAGTGTTATCAGGAAAATATTAGTAATTAGTTATAGAAAGAAAGATTTCTTAATTTTCAAAAAAAAAAAAAAGGAAAAAATGATGAATTCCAGAAACTTTATACTAATTAGTGTGGTCTCAACCCTTTTTCAAAAAATCTAGAATATGTTATTAAATAAATGTTTCACACACATTTACAAAAGAATGCAGCGCTAGAATCTTTTTTTTTTTTTTGATCCCTCTCCCTTTGTGGGTTTCTGCATGCTGTTCTGAATCTTCACCACCAGAGGGCTCTCCTATTTGGAAGATGAGACATTAAAGCTTAAGGCTCCAATTATGTTTTAGAATAATAAAATTCTTTGTTAATGAATTTGAATTCTAAAATAATAAAATATTAGAAATGGAAGGAACCACAAAGGTCATCTAGTCCAACTCCCTTCATTTTTAAGATAAGGAAACTCATTTACTTTCCCACATATACATTCATTCATTCCAAAAATTTTATTGACCATTCACTCATTAGAGGCAATATATTGTGCTAGATGTCATAAGAGAAAAAAAATAAGACATAGTACCTGCTTTCATGGAGCTTAGGGAAGATAAATGTTTCCCAAATAAGTATACTAAAAAGCCAAATGTGAACGTGCAATAAGATATACAGAGGAACTGTTGTATAGTTAATATAAAAATTATGCAAAAACATTCCATGTGAAACAAGATATAAAAGAACACAAACTATCTACACAGCAGGCACCTGATTCCCTTTGTAATACAGGGAACTCTCACAAATAGAGGCTCAATATCATATAGAAATGGGGCAGAAATTCAGAAGAACATCTTTTACAGAATAAACTGGGCTATATCTGAATTACTCTGCCACAGTGTCACTCTCCAAGTAAAGAGATTCCCTTCTTTAAGACAGGGCTAAGCATGAACTCAGTAGACAAGAGATAGTAGAGAAACACCTCAATCATATGCCCTATTTCCACCTGACTGCCATTGTAGTGGATCACTAAATAAAAGAAACATAAAGAAGGATATAGAAAGTCAAGGCATCCCTGGATACTCTCCCTAACTATCTAAACTCTTTACTCTCCCAAAAGACACTGGGGTCAGTTCATCTTATTACTGATAAACCAGTTCCAAGTAGAGTAGGTCTTCAAGAGAGGAGAGATGAGGTCCAGACTAAAAGAGGCAAAACCAAGAGGTGAAATAGTATATCAAACCACACATGCCACATCCAGGTGGTTATTTAGAAGTATTCTCATATTAGTAAAAGCCAATTCCTAGATATTAGGAGTCCTCTTAAATAGTCCTTTAAGCTCTTTTTAAGCCTGTTCAATATTTCTGTCAGTGATGCCACTTCCCAAACCAAGATGCCTCTCTAAACTAGACTAACAGTAAGTATCCTCTGGTTATTTCCCTAAAGGCTTCAGACTTAGCTGGAGCTAGAACTGAGACCCTTCTGTGCTCCTGGAATCAAAGCCTCATATCCACTGGTTGCTTTTGAACCATCCCTTTCCTCTATAGACAACCTAGAATTCATGACTACTTCTACTAGAATATTACCCTTAGGATCAGGTCCCCTCCTCATACTGCCCAGGAACTCTGACAGAGCTATTACTTGAAACCAGTCCCTGAGTCCTGAACAATGATGGGAACTTGCACCACAAAGAAGTTTCTGGCTAGACTTTGTCCCCAGTGTCCAAAAATCTAACTCCCTGTACTGACTAGGATGAAAAAAATTACTGATTTTTTCTTGTATTACCCAATCAAGACTCAATCTGGTGGGGTTTCTAGGTCTCTGGGGAAGAGTTATTTGGAGAAGCTTAGCTGCTACTCTGCCATCTTGGCTCTACCTACCATTTGGGCTCTTAAGAGCTTATACATCCAACACAGAAAGTACCACTTATTTGGCCTTGTGGCACATATTTATTAAAGTACATTCTTTATAGCCAGAAACAGAAACTGAATGCTTTAGGTCTCTAAACCAGTATACAGATTGAAGAAATGATGTGGATGTCCCCTAGTTTGAAGTAGTCCCTCTTTGTATAAGAAAAGTTCCATTTCTGATACATGAGAAAAGTATTTCCTCATGTGCAAGGTTTTCAGAATGCAAGATATTATATACAACGCCTCCATTTTTGGACTTACTTTTGGAGATCTTTTACTATAGTAATTGGATGAGGGAAATAAGGGTATGAGATGGGAATGTTTTCAAAGTTAGCTAACAGGAGTGATGTGAGAGGCTTCTCTAGGAAGCCAGGTACTATCAGGTCATTTTGGCCATGTGGACACTAATCTAGGAGGTTATTATTGGGGAAAGCAGGGGTAGAAGTGAAAGAAAAAAAAAAGAATAAATATTTGCATGGTACTAGCCAAATCTTATGGGCCTGACTTTTCACAGTTAGTTCTGGCTCTTAAATTGCCTGGACTCTGCCAGCTGTTATCTCAGGATAGAAACCAAAGACTTTGTGGAATTGCTTTACAAAAATTTCCCCTTGGGTTACCATATGAAATATTAGCTTAGATTCTACAGGAAAGGGAAAAAAATTCTCAAAGATTCAAATCCTCATCAAGGAAGGGAAAAAAAAGCCTCACTTCACCAGTATAGCTACCTATGTTCTCTTATCAAGAAAAATCAATTTACAAATATCCCCCAGACTGAGGAAGGATATTACTTGCAGTTACAAATTTTAAAGAAGCAAATATATCCTTGTATACCTAATAAGAAAGGATCATAGAAACCAGAGGCCAGACACTGAAATGAATCACAGAAGTCATAATTTAACAGGTTCTACATCTGCTTAATTATGCCAGTTCTGTTTTCAAAGATAAAAGAATTCTACCAAAAGGCAAAGCAATTACATCCCATTCTTTATCCATTCCCCAAGGCCACCATACCAGCTTCTCTTTAAATACTCCCAACTAAATGTCACCTTTGCATGCCAGAAAGGGGTTGCAATTACTTGGGACAGGATTATCCTCCCAATAGCTCCACTGGGTTTCCCTAATTACTATACTAATACAGTTTATATTTCACTTCTTTCTTTTCAATTACTACTACTCTCCAATCAATTACTGATGCATTCCCAGACGTACCATTGAAGCTTGTTGCCTCTGTGTCAACCAGGTGCTATTTTAGTCTTTTGTCTATTGAAGTCACTAGAGGCTACACTGGTACTAACCACTTATTAACTTGTTTTATACCTATTTGTGTTCTTGGCATCTATTCTACTACAGTCTGTATGAAACTTGATGACAAGTCATATTCCTAATTCATGCCTCCAAACTAACAGTATACACTGGCCATAACAGCTTTTAATAATACACCAATAGTACTTGATGCTCTAAGACTGCCTACTTCGGAATACAGGAGTCAAACTTTCCTTGCTTATTCATCCTTCTAGGCCTAAGTGAAATTCAGTGGGAAAAATGTAAAAACTTTCCAGCCATCACCACCATGCTTTTTTCTGATTTACTCTTACATTTAGTAGTACATACTTAATAACCTCTACTTGAACCCCGACTTCAATTCCCTCCCTTAAATTTAATGAAGCTGCTCTTTCCAGAAGTTCCAGTGATCCTCTTATTGACACATTAAATGACATCTTTTTCAGATCTCATCCATGAAAAAGAATGTTGAACTTAGAGTCCAGAAGATCAGAATCAGAATGCTATTTTAGATATTTATTTATCTATATGACCTTGGGCAAATTATTTAATTTCTGTGACTCATTTTACTCATTTGCAAAATGGGGATAATAGCACTAACCTGTGATACTTTGTGAGTCTCAAATGTGATTTTTATTATAATTATCATGATCATAATTATTTTTTAGAATCTTTAAAGCTCTTTTGATGATCCATTCCACTTGGGGGAAAAGGAATTCTCTCATCTTTTGGCATCCATAGCATTGCTGCACTCTCATCATTTTCTTTCTTCCTTTCTGAAGGATCACCTTTCCATAGCTCTCTAAACCTGGACAATTTATGACACTCTCTTCTTATTCAGCTTTTCTTCTCTTCATACACTTCCTTTGGTGATCTCTTCTACTCTCATAGTTTCAATTACCATCTCATTAGAAATAACTTATGAAAAAAAAGAATTAGGCTTGTTCTGCTTGACCCAGAGGGTAGAATCTGGACCAATCAAAAGAATCTACAAAGAGACAGCTTTTGACTCAATATTTAAAAGAAAATTTCCTAAAAAAAAAAAATAGAGCTAACCAAAAATGTCAACTACCTCATGTAGTACCTACTCTTACCCCCTTACACTCAGTATCATTAGAATGGCATTAGACTCAATCTACAGGTCTGGAAGGCCATTCCAAGAGTTCCTTGTGTTTATTTAATAAAATTTAATTTTAAGTTTAATATTCTCTTCCTCCTCTCCCCTGCCCCATATATATTTACAAAGAGAAAGAAAGAAAAACAAAACTCACTCCTACAAGGTTCGTATACCAAAGAGATCAATACATACAAAAAAATATTTATAGCAGGTCTTTTTGTGGTGGCAGAGAACCGAAAACTGAAAGAGGGCCCAGCTACTGAAGAACGGATAAAAAAGTTATGACATGTGAATGTAGCACAATATTACTTTTCTCTTGAGGCACAATAGCTAAAAAAATGACAGATATAGTTTTAGAGAAGGCTGGGAAGACTTGATTAAGCTGATATAGACAGACATAAGCATAACCAAGACAATAATTTATACATTAGCAACAATATTATAAATATGAACAACTTTGAAAGGCTTGGAAACTGAGGAACCCAATAATCAGCTACAATTCCAGTGAATTCATGAAACATGTTGCCTATCTCCTGACAGAGGTTATAGATTCAGAGCACAAGTAGAGATATATCTTTTGGGGCTTAGCTAATGGAGGAACGTTTTACTTGACTGCATAAATTTTTATGCATTTTGTAGGGGTTTTTCTGGATCACATTTAATAGATTTTGGGGCATAGCCCCAAATTGCTTTCTAGCTAGTCCAGGTCCACCAACCATGCATTAATTTACCTATTTTTCCACAGTACCTCCTGCATTTTTTTTTTGACAACTTTGCCATTCTGAGGGATATGAAGGTAACACCTCAGAGTCATTTCATTTACCTTCCTCTAATTAGTGATGAAGCATTTTTTTCATATAGCTATTGATAGCCTGGATTTTTTCCTCTGAAAACTGCCTATGCCTATTCTTTTACCATTTATCTATCATTAAAGGAAGCTTTTTATTGCTATATATTTAAAAGAGTTCCCTCTATATCTTGGAAATTAGACACTTTATTACAGAGACTTGCGGCAAAGATTTTTTTCTCCACCATTTGATTATCTTCTAATTTTAGCTGAATTGGTTTTGTTTATGTAACTAAATTTTAGTTTTATGTAATCAAAATTTTTTTTAATTTTTATGTCCTATGATCTACTCTGTCTTCTTTGGTCATGAACTCTCTGCCAACCCAAAGATTTGATAGGTAAAAAATCCTTGCTTTTCTAATTTGTTGATGATATCACTCTGTCATATACCTATTCAAAGCTTCTCTTGATTATTGCACAAGATATTTGTCTATACCTAGGTTTTGCCAGGTTGCTTTTCTGTTTTCCCAATAATTTTTGTTGAAGAGCAGGTTCTTGTCTCCAAAGCTCACACCACCTCTTAGCAGCATAATTTAGATCTATCTTAAGTATTTTTAATTAAACACTGTAGAAATTTTTTAAATCATTAGCTGTGACAAACATTAAGTCTCAGTCAACAGGCTTCTGCTGATAGCAACAACTTTATTTTTCTTTTTAAACACAACCTATTCTAAAAACAAGTAGATCATTTTGAATTATTAGCACATTAATTTCTTCACACTCTCAATTCAAGGAAGAAAATTAGATAAGAAGCAACAGCAGCATTAGGTAATCAAAATATGTAGATGTTTGAATCCTAACTCTTGGTCTCTTCCTGAGACTAATCTAACAATGGAAAACAGTATTTTCCCCTTAACTTAGTCCTTTGCCTTTTTCTTCAAAGGCAAACATATTCACTTCTATGCTAAATTCACTTATTAATGGAAGAATTAAGATTCAGTATTTATTTATTGAGGCATTTCTGTACTCTTATATGGATCACTAGACTCCTAGCTGTGAAATTGATTTCATAGATTCTTCCAGCTGAGAGAAACAGAAAGGACAATTTATTTTGGAAAAGCACTACTATAATGTTGTAAAAAATAATCATGAATTTAGATAATAACAGATTAGTTATATAAATGTATCTCTGAAAAGATATTTTAATAATAATAATAAATGTCACAGCAAAAGTTCTGGTGTCATAGAAAAGACTCTGGATTTGGAGTCAGAGGATCTGGGTTCAAATGAAAAAGTGAGACTTTATCTACATCACATGTCTCTGGTGTATATTTTCATATGTATAACAAGGGAGGTAAGCTAGATAATCCACAAGTTTCCATTCAATTTGAAAAACCTGTGGTTTCCCATAAGTCAGGAGAAATTACCTTTAAAATTCAAGGGGCATTGTGAAAGCCAGATGATCTAGAGAAAAGAATCACCTTATTTTCTATTTTCAAGATGATGATTTCTGAATCTGCATTTCCTTATTGTTCCCTTAGTCAAACATAGTGAAAATTTGATAACAAATGATTGATTTGGAATATGGATAAACACCTCCAAATCCTCTAGGCAATTAGGAGACTTCTTGATTTATTCCTTCTACAACTCAATTGAGCATATCCAGATGTGTTCATCTTATATTAGCATGGCAAGTTAAAATCTTTTTTCTTATATTTACAAGTTATGTGACTTCAAGCAAGCCAGTTTAACATTATTAGCAAGTATTTATTAGTGGTTTATCAGTTTTGAAACACACATCAATAGATGTTTATCAGTTTGGGATGGGGGGGTCACACATACGTCATTGTCATTAGTAGTTTATCAAATCTGAGAAAAATATATCATTGTCAAACTTTACCACTAAAGTCTTTATCTTATTAGAGATAAACAGCTAACAATTAGTCACAAAATGAAACCTTAAAACAAAGTGGGAGTTGCTTATCTTGTGTAATTTTGTAAACAGGGAAAAATGAGTCTGTCACATGGCTATTTGCCTAGATAACCTGAACTTGCTGCTCCTCATTTGAGTCTCTGTTCACCAGGAAAGAGAAAAGACCCTCAAAGCTTCCTAGATCCATAACTCATACCCCTTGTGACGTCACTTTTCTGAGCCACCCTGATTGGAACGACTTGACCTCAATCTGGGTCAGAAGCCTGTCTTCTGGACATTAGGAATTAAGTGAGACAAGAGGCATATGTCTTCCTGGATGCCAGGGAGCCACCAGGCTTCTGGCTGATATCCTCTTTATACAGATGAACCTCAGGCTTTGTTCTTGACCCAATCAAAGGGTGGTAGCTGAATGGAAACCCAAATCACTAGAGAAACACCCCAAGACTGATATTAGGGTACCAAGAAAAGGGGTGCAAACTGGTATTCAATTCTCATAATCCCCCACCTCAGATTTTTTGGGAGACATGTTAGAACCCCTAATGAATCATTCCACATATAATAGCTATACATTTCAGGATTGTCTCACCAGGTTCACATAAGGGTCCAAAGATATTGTACATTTCATGGAGAGTCTAACTATATATTTGGAAGTTTCTTAACATATTAAACATGATTGAGAGACACATGTACAAGGAGCCTTTAAGGGGCATTCCCCTTTTTTGGTACAAGAGTTTTACAATCAAGATAAAATATTGGCACATGGGAAGGACAGAATTAGATGGAGGGCCCAGTCCCCCACAGTTCAGTTTATTATATCCAAAGGCTCACTCAGAAGTCTCATACTGTCTGATTTCTGGGTACGTCCTCTATTGCTGTCATCTTTTTAGTCTGTCTGGAATCATGATAGTCTCATAGCATCTTCTCCAGAAGATCTGCTTTCCTGGCCTAGATTAGTGGTGATATCTTTCCATAAAATTGTTTTTAAAAAATCATTGTCTAAGAACTTAGGACAATTTCAAAATCCCTCCTCAGGAGGATGAGATACTGCCCAGGATTTAATCCTACATACAAGCACATATATAACATGATGATAACACAAAAGAATATTCCAATATGATAAATATTTTTTAAAAACAACAAAAGTTTTGATATAGGATGAATGGTTAGTTTACTTATTTAAGAATGTATAAAATAAGTCATACAAATAATATATGAATCATCTTTCCCAAAAACAAGATGAAATACATATATAAAAATTATAACAAGTCTCTAATACATGTTCAAGGTCTAGTGGAGGTAACTTATCATACAAGCATGTAGGTCAGGTGCAACATTACTGCAATTATCCACCATTTGCCATGAGTAAAGAAAGTTGCCATGGCAAAGCAAAAAGAGAGGCAAAAGTCTGACAAAAAGGGGAATGTGATCTCCTAGTCCAAAGATGGCAAACCTTTTGAAGACCTTAGAGATCAAAAACCCAAACTGCAACCATCACCCTACATGTGAGCCCCCTGCCTTACCGCAGATAGGGGAGGGAGGAAGTGCTCCCATTGGGCTGCTGGACAGAGGGATGGGTGATGTAAGAAATGTCCTCAGGTGCTCATGGAGAGGGAGGCATGCCATAGGTTTGCCAACACCACTCTAGTCTGATTTCTATTCCATACAAGAGTCATAGTGATAGCAAGCCAGTCAGAGTCAAAAAAGGATATTCTCAAGTCTTACAGACTGAGTCAGAAGAGTCCTACCTGTTTTGTTGAACAGTCACTCTTTCAAATCTCCCCTGAGACAACTCTTCCTATCTTGGTCCTGACATATACTACCCCTACAGGGGTTGTTGACATCTGTGATCATAAGCTAATCAGCACTGATTAGTGGCTTGGTAGCAGATCCCTTTGTAATTTTCCTGGAATCAGACTCAAATATCAGTTATAGTCCCATAAAATCTAAACACCAATGGTAAGTTTATGTAGTCTAATCTTTGGAGTATGCAATGTTGTTGGGGTTGTTAAACATTGTAAACTGATTCTTCAGTACCAAATATTAGGTACAGGATATAGTTAATCAGCATCAATAGATGGTCCTGGTTTTACATGAGAGCTTTTTCTTCAATTTTGATGCCAGTCAGAATAGTTAACAACACTTAGAAGGGGTCTTCCCAAGCAGGTTAAGTCTCTCCAGTTCACTGAAAATCAAGTTCTCTATTCATAAAAAACACAATCAGTAAAATGAGTTCCCTTATCTGAATCAATGCATGCAGGTAAGCCAAATTGGAAAACAATTTCCCTTGATAGCATTTTCGTAACAAAATTCACTATGGCACAAGTACCAGGGAAGGTTGCTATCCATTTAGTGAGTTGGTCCACTATAACAACAAGACAAATTTTATAATGTTCAGTTTTAGGCATACTTGTGAAATCAATTTGCAAATGTTCAAAAAGTGTGTAAGCCAGGGTATGACCACAAAAACATTGGCACTGAAAGAATGCTGATTATTCATCTGGCAGGTAAGACAAGAGGCACACAAATAGGAGGCTATATTGTTAATACCTGGAGCCACCCAAACTCTTTTAAGGGAATCCACAATCCCCTGAGTACCACAGTGGTCACTACTATGAATAGATAAGCATATTTGATGGTAGAAATTTCTGGGAAATAGCTGTTTTCCTTCTGAAGAAAGCCAAACCCCATTGCTTTAAACTTGTACCTCCACTTCACTTCCTGTTCATTGTGAGAGAGAAATTTGGTTCATCATTAAATATCAGAATCAAAATCAACCAAGGTCCATCTAAGGCCACAAGCTTAGTTTCAGTGTCTGCCTACTGATTTCCCCTAGAGACAGGGGGTAGCCACAACTGTGGGTAACCAAAGAATACAGAAGATTTCTTTAATCTCTACATTTTCAATGGTATTGCCAGCATAAGTCAGGAAATCCCTCTGCATCCAAAGCATCCCAAACAACATGATAGAAATGATAGTATACCTTAAATCTCTCTAAATTATCACTTTCTTTCCTTTTGCTCCTTCACATGAAATTTGCAAAGGCTATCAGTAAGCACTCTGGGAACTAAAATTTGAAGGTAATAAAACTGGCCATATGGTATCATGGTCTGATACAACTGCAGCACCAGTATGGCATGTGCCATCCCTTATAAAAGAATGGTCAGTATAGGGAACTAAATAAGGACTTTCTAAAGGTGTATCTGAGAGATCATTATAGGACTTCTCAGTCATATCCACTACCAATACACAATCATGTAGTAGTTCCCCAGAGATTGTCAAATCAGGAAGCAATATTGCAGGATTAAGAACTCTATAATGTTTAAGGGTGATATTCCATTCCCTAACAGTTATCTCAGACCTTGCAGGCCTTTGAACAGAAAATGCTTGTGTTCTATGTCACAGCAGTAATGCTTCTACCTCATGGGAGCAGAGAACTGTAAAATAAGAACCCAGGATTAGGTCTGAGGCTTATTCCACCAGCAGTGGTGTGGCAACAAAAGCCTGAAGACAGAGTGGTGCTCCAGTATTGTGAGAATTGAACACCAGTTTGTACCCCTTTTCTTCTTACTCTAAGATCTGTCTTGGGGTATTTCTCTGGTGAGCTGTTTCCATTTATCCCCAACCCTTTGAGTTAAAAAACAAGGCCTGAGGTTCATCTATGCCAACCAGAAGCCTTGTAGCATCCTGGCATCCAGGAAGACACTTGCCTCTTGTCCCAATTGACTTCTGATGTCCAGAAGACAAGGCCATTGACTCAGACTGAGGTCAAGTCTATCCAATGAGGATAACCCAGAAAAAATGCTGTCACAAGAAGTATAAATTATAGATCTAGAAAGCCTGAGGATCTTTTCTCTTTCCTGGCAGATGGAGAAGCAAAGTGAGCAACAAGCTTGAGTTAGCTAGGTGACTGACCATGTAAGAGATCTGCTTTTTGGGGGCAGCTGGGTAGCTCAGTGGATTGAGAGCCAGGCCTAGAGACGGGAGGTCCTAGGTTCAAATCTTGCCTCAGACACTTCCTAGCTGTGTGACCCTGGGCAAGTCACTTGACCCCCATTGCCTACCCTTACCACTCTTCTGTCTTGGAGCCAATACACAGTATTGACTCCAAGACGGAAGGTAAGGGCTTAAAAAAAAAAAAAAAGAGATCTGCTTTTCACTAATAAATAATTACAAACTAACATACAGTCTACAGTAAAGCTGTTTTCTCATTTAAAATAAAAATAGAAACTTTAATTTTTATCTTTCCTCACTCTAGTTGATTTTGCATATTCATCTTTGAACACACTGGTGGAAAAGGCATATGAATTTGTGAAATTACCCATCAAAATTATCTGAGTCCCTATCCCACCATCCGCTGACACACTCCACCTTTTTTGATGTGCTATATTTCAAAGTATTTTAGTCATTTCACTTTAGTGAAATGGAGTTGGTTAATGCTGCATTTAGTTTTTACTCTGGCAGCTAAATGGTGCAGTGGATAGAGTGTCAGGAAGATTCATCTTCCCAAGTCCAAACCTAGCCTCAGAAACTTACTTTGTGTAACCCTGGGCAAATCACTTAACCCTATTGGTCTCAGTTACTCACCTGTAAAAGGAATGGATAATTAAATGGCAAAACACTTCATTATCTCTACCAAGAAAACCCAAATGGGGTCATAAAGAGATGGACATGACTGAAACAACTCAACAGCAAAAACTCTTAACATAGAATCAATAAGTAATATAATATTTAATAACCAGAAGCACAGTACATAAAACAAAATATCTACAAAGTAGTTGTGAATCCACTGCTCTCTAAAACTGAAGTTCCCTCACAATCTTCCAATATAGGGTCACTTTGAAACCAGGAGTTGCAGACAATGTACATTTAAAATTCCCCTTTGGGCAAGAAGAGAAAGCATAACAGCTCCCAAAGGACATTTGACTTCCGGTTTCCATAAGGTTGTTTATTGGAACCATTGGAACTAGCATTTGAGGTCCAGAAGATCTCAAGAAGGTGGGTATTCTGAGCTGGACTGTATGGTTTCTGATCTCATGAGGTCATGATGTGTGTAAGGCTGATTGGGTCTTGTTCAAAGAACTGTCTGCTCGGACTGACTCTATTGTCAGGGAACAAGCTTTATTAAAAGAGAATATAGTAACAAAGAGGCTATAGACAGTTAGCTAACTACTATAGTTCATAAGGTAAAGAGGTGTGGTAAGTAAAGGTAAAAATGATAAGCAAAGTAGGTTAGGGGGTTTTCAGAAATGCTTTTTAATCTTGATTAGTTACTAAAGAAGGGCTCATTTGGGCAGTTGTTGGTCTGAGTTTCTAAAGAGCTGTGGTCCACTTTGGTCTGCATGGATTTATGTATGATTGACTGTTTGCCCATTGTAGGAGTTGGGGTTGAGGGGAGCAAACCGCAATATAAATGTCATACTAATGATGTATTAAACAACCCTGGGGCAACTTTAGGTCAAGTTTTGCTTTTTTCTGCTACAAACTCAAAGGAAAGTAATGAGTGTGGAAATTGAGCATCCTTTGAACATAATGCTATGTGACTGGGACATTGAACCACCTGTACTCAATGATCAGAGACCCCCACCCAAGTTACTTAGGTTATGTGTCTAAACATTGATGAGAGTAGTTTTCTTATAATTGTGAATCTAAGCAACTCATATGTCTTCTCTGAAAGGTAGCCCCATCCTAATTAACTAGTTATTGTTTCTATGTTCTTTTGATTGTTTACAGTTACTTCGCAGGGATTTTTTTAGCCCCCATCAGTCACAGGTAACCTTTAACAGAAAAGGAAGAGTAGAACCAACCATGTCTAACAATGGAGCTTCAACTTGCTCTGACCTTGAGTCCCTTTCTTCTTGAACTTATCACCCACTAAAGCTGCTAGACAGTATCATTTCCTCTTGGTCTTCAGGTCCTAAAGTTTCTGCTGTTGTTCCTCATGGTGGTGGGGAGGAGGAGAAAAGAGATACTTGGAGAACTAGGGACACTGCAGCTAATTGCCATGCATCTGATGAGCACTTAATTTTTTGTGCACCTTTTCCCATAATGCAATATAAAGGCTGTAAGGGTAGAGATTCTTTGTATCACAGAATTTGAGATTCAGAAAGTAGTTCAATCCATTCATTAAATCTCTATTATAACATATGCAACAATTCATCATTCAGCCTTTATTTGCAGACTTCCAAGAAGACAGAATATGTGGGGGAACTAATGGGTTAAATCCCGACCCCCCCCCCAAACTCTCCCTCCTCTAACCTGTAAGTTCACAAAGAGGACACAGGTGCAGAGAAAAGAGCAACAAAACCTTGAGTATAATGGTGTGAAAGCAGAGTGAAAACTCCCTTCCTGGCTCCGGAGGCCAGGCTCTAGCAAAAACTACGTGTGTTGACTATTTGATTCCAATTATGTGTTAAGCTTAGTTCCAACAGTAAAAGAGATAAAATAGGGACCTCTTCTAGCTTGGGAAGCCATAGCCTAAAGCCTGTTAGTAGAGTAACATGGTGGATTAAAGCTAGAATGGTATAAGCCTGCAGTGTGTGTCTCTCCTCTCTTCGCACTACCCTACCCCTTGATCCCAAATTCTGGGATCCCCAAGATTGTGACAAGAATCAATCACCTAAGTAGGCCTTTTTACTCTGAGAAAGCTCCAATTATTTGAAAGTTGTTTTTTTTGGGGGGGGAGGGGTTGGCATCAAGCCAAAAATCACCTATTCACAAACTTCCTCCGACTGCAGTTTGGATTTAGGGCAAAAGAGAGCAAATCAAATCCCTTCACATGATAGCCCTTCAATATGTGAAGACAGCTAGCCATCACATCCCTTCTGATCTTCTCTTCTCAGTCAAACATCCTCAGTTACCGACATCCCTAGTAAACACAAAGCTAGGACCCCATAAATGTTTGCTGACTGGATAAAGCCTACCATCACAAGGCAGGATGCTAGGGGCCATTGAGTTCCTCAGTGTATCTAACTTAAGTTTTATGCAAATCAGACAGTTCCGAAGGACTTATCTCCCAAGTCACAAATAGTTGAAATAGATGACAATTTCCTCAAATCAAGAGTATTACAGAGCTTTTGTCTACTCCCATATTTGTGGTTGAGAACAATGGGACAAAAAAAGAAGACCCTTGTGCATAGTATTAGACATCATCCCAGCTTCAATTCTTAAATTCTCTTATGCAGCAAGGAAATAATCTGGTTTGGATTTGAACAAAAGGAAAATGGCTGGGGTAGCTGAGGTAAAATAGGATACACCAAAGAAAAGTGTGAGGAGAGAATCCAAAAAATACCCAAATAACACTTTTTTTTTAACCTTTATATGGCAATTAGTTTTTTTTTAAAAGGATCCCAGAAGGGATTACTACACCTCATTTCTTCATCTAGCTATTTTATAGCAGGGAAAAACTAGGGGAAAATACTTTCAGGTTTTTTTCCTCAACTTGTTTTTAAAAATGTGAAAGAGTATAAGAAAAATGGAAATTTTCAAATAGAGCATAACATTTAAACAATTAACAGCTGTCTTCATTAGACGTGGAGATACTTTCAAATAGATTTTGCCTAATGTTCATATAGACAGTGCATGGAGTAGCCTAGCTGTCTGTCTGTAGAATAGGAAATTGTTGTAGAGTTCTCATTATCAGCTTCTTAACTCTTATCCCAATAAGATTAAAGTTTTTTCAATGGTTTTTCTTTTTTTCCTTTTATTTATTTATTTTTGGGAGGGAAATTATTTTTTTTATTTTGAATATTTTCTCCTAGTTACATATTTCATGTTCTTTCCCTTTCCTCTAGTCCCCCTAACCCCCCTTAGCCAACGCACAATTCCACTGGTTTTTATACGTATCATTGATCAAAACCTAATTCCATATTATTGATAGTTGGACTAGAGTTATCATTTAGTGTCTACATCCCCAATAATATCCCCAACAGCCCATGTGTTCAAGCAGTTGTTTTTCTTCTGTGTTTCTCCTCCCACAGTTCTTCCTCTGAATGTAGCTAGTTTTCTTTCTTATAAGTCCCTCAGCCTTGCTATGGATCCTTGCATTGCTGCTAGTATAAAAGTCCATTATGGTTGATCGTATCACAGTGTATCAGTCTCCATGTACAATGTTCTCCTGGATCTGCTCCTTTCACTCCGTATCAATTCCTGGAAGTCTTTCCAGTTCACATAAAATTCCTTCAGTTCTTTATTCCTTTGAGCACAATAGTATTCTATCACCAACAGATACCACAATTTGTTCAGCCATTCCCCAATTGAAGGACATTCTCTTATTTTCCATTTTTTTGTCACCACAAAGAGCGCAGCTATAAATATTTTTGTACAAATCATTTTCCTTATTATTTCTTTGGGATATAATCCAAGCAGTGATATGGCTGGATCAAAATGCAGATAGTCTTTTAAAGCCCTTTAGCATAGTTCCAAATTGCCATCCAGAATGGTTGGATCAGCTCACAACTCCACCAGCAATGCATTAATGTCCCAATTTTGGCACACCCTCCAACATTCATTACTCTCCTTTGCTGTCATTTTAGCCAATCTGCTAGGTGTGAGGTAATACCTCAGAGTTGTTTTGATTTGCATTTCTCTAATTATTAGAGATTTAGAACACTTTCTCATGTGCTTATTGTTAGTTTTGATTTCTTTATCTGAAAATTGCCTATTCATGTCCCTTGTTCATTTATCGATTGGGAGATGGCTTGATTTTTTGTACAATTGATTTAGCTCTTTGTATATTTGAGTGATTAGACCTTTATCTGAGTTTTTTGTTAAAAAGATTTTTTCCCCAATTTGTTGTTACCCTTCTAATTTTAGTAGCATTGGTTTTGTCTGTACAAAACATTTTAGTTTAATGTAAAAATTATTTATTTTACATTTTGTGATTTTTTTCTAACTCTTGCATTGTTTTAAAATCTTTTTCTTCCCATAGATCTGACAAGTATACTATTCTGTGCTCACCCAATTTATCTATAGCTTCCTTCTTTATATGCAAGCCATTCACCCATTCTGAGTTTATCTTGGTATAGGGTGTGAGATGTTGATCTAGGTCCAATCTCTCCCATATTGTTTTCCAATTTTCCCAGCAGTTTTTGTCAAATAGTGGGTTTTTGTCCCAAAAGCTGGGTTCTTTAGGTTTATAGAAAACTGTCCTGCTGAGGTCGCTTACCCCTAGTCTATTCCACTGATCCTCCTTTCTGTCTCTTTGCCAGTACCATATTGTTTTGATGACTGCTGCTTTGTAGTACAGTTTAAGATCTGGTACTGCTAGGCCACCTTCCTTTATATTTTTTCATTATTTCCCTTGATATTCTTGGTCTTTTGTTCTTCCAAATGAACTTTGTTATAGTTTTTTTCTAATTCAGTAAAAAAGTTTTTTGGTAGTTTGATAGGTATAGCACTAAATAGGTAAATTACTTTGGGGTAGGATGGTCATTTTTATTATGTTAGCTCATCCTACCCATGAGCAATCAGCGTTTTTCCAGTGTTTAGATCTAGTTTTAATTGGGTAGAAAGTGTTTCATAGTTGTGTTTGTATAATTCCTGTGTTTTTTCTTGGCAGATAGATTCCTAAGTATTTTATATTGTCCAGGGTGATTTTAAATGGAATTTCTCTTTCTAACTCTTCCTGCTGCAATGTGTTGGAATATATAGAAATGCTGATGATTTATGTGCATTTATTTTGTATCCTGCAACTTTGCTAAAGTTGTTGATTATTTTCACTAACTTTTTCGTTGATTCTCTAAGATTTTTTTAAGTAGACCATCATATCATCTGCAAAGAGTGATATTGGTCTCCTCATTGCCTATTTTAATACCTTCAATTTCTTTTTCTTCTCTAATTGCTGTTGCTAGTGTTTCCAGTACAATGTTGAATAATAGAGGTGATAATGGGCATCCTTGTTTCATTCCTGATCTTATTGGGAAGGCTTCTAATTTATCTCCATTGCATATGATGCTTGTTGATGGTTTTAGATATAAACTGTTTATTATTTTTAGGAAAGACTGTTCTATTCCTAAACTTTCTAGTGTTTTCAATAGTTATGGATGCTGTATTTTGTCAAAAGCTTTCTCGGCATCTATTGAGATAATCACGTGGTTTTTGTTGGTTTGCTTGTTGATATGGTCAATTTTTTCAATGATTTTTCAAAGATTGTCCTGTCCAAAAGGAGAAAATTTTCTCATGTTTGGCTTTGATAAAGTAAAACTTCATTTACAGGTATTCTGTTCTTTTAAAAAAGATGAGAAGACTCCAGAGAGCTTTCACTATAGTGCTCCATGTTACAGGAAACTTGTCACCTCCCTATCCTCCTGTCATGTCCCTGCTTCCTGTCCTCTTCTGCCTGTCACTCTCTTTTGCTTCCTCCCCCGCCATGGCAGTCATCTCTCTGCCCTCCAAGATTTATTTTCTGCTATTTTACTTGTCAGTGCCTGAATGCATGAGGGTCCTAGACAAGTGGTGTACAGTGCAAAAAGCAGCTAAAGTCAGCCCATGCTGGAGGCAAGAGGATGTGGATTGCAGACCATGATTCTCCCACAAGCAAATATTTCTATTAAGTCAAAAAAAGAAAGTGAGGGTGATTTTTGTGTGATGGTTAGATTCACTGCTGAATGCCCACAAGGGAGGTGGAAAATAGAGGCATTGTAGACCACTAATAAGTGGAAGCTCTTAGAGAAACAAATGTGAGACCTACCAACTAGGAGAACTGGTCACAACTCCTACTTCACACCTCCCAAGGATGTCCTGTTCATGACTTCTCAGATTCCTCTCCAGCAAAGAGGGCCCATCATGATTCTTCACAATCCATACTACTTAAAAGGACCCATCACAGATCTCCAGACTTATGACCACTTAGGAAGGCCCTTCCTAACGTTCCAGATTTAGCTTCTAAAGTCTGTCATTCACTGTCTAGTAAAGTCCTGGCCTTTACTAACCCCTCTCTCTCAGTCTGAAAGAGAAGAGTAATAGACGCAAAAATGAGTCTTCTTAACATAAAAATCAATCACCTTCCTCTCTCCTGAGCTAGGGATAGAGATAGCTGCATGATTCCAGAGACACTTCTAACCATGGGAAACTCCAGAGAAACCTGTCAAATAAGAGGTATGATGTAAATTCTTCTTTTCGTTCAAAGAGCAACCAGCAGACCTTTGATTCAGACTTGACTCCTCCATAGTACAAACCTCTGATTCAGGCCTCTCCCCACCAAGAAGGAAACAGAGAACCAGGTTTTCTGATTCACACATCTCTCCACCTGGAAGGAGTCAGTCTTCTGGAACAAAAGCCCCTCAGATGTTCTCTGCAGCCAAAACTAGGTTGGTGTGTGATATAAGGAGAAAGCAGAGCAGCTCAGGAAACATGGACCAAGAAACTAAATATTTGGAATGTGATTTCCAAAATGTTGAAACCACATTTCAAGGTAAATCTAGCTGCAAGAGGGACCCTGAAGCTGGAACAATTGGAACAATGTAAAAAAAAAAAA